>NW_028288788.1:1200000-1371017 GCF_059628265.1 Tinamus guttatus | reverse complement strand
TAGGTGAGAACCCAAGCTGTGCTGCAACGCAGTGCCTGGAGCCAGGCCAGCATTATTAGTCTCTCACTTTCACAGGAAACAAATCCACCCACGTACTGAATCAAAGGAAATACTGTTTGGAAACAAAGCCTCTACCTGGCAAATGGATCCAGATAAATTCATTGCCCAGTACCTCCCTATCGAATGACTCTCTGTGGAAGGTGCCCATCTCCAGACCACACAGGATAACACTGCCTCACTGACTGCACAGCCCAGCTCTCACCCACACCCCTCACCCCATTCCTCACCCCAAAACTGGGCGTCCACATGCAGCCTGCTCTTTGGTGATGGTCCCAGGCCCATGCCCAGCATCCTCCTGAACAGTGCTAGTTGGCGTGAGCCAAAGCCATGCTGGGAGCCTGCCACTGATTCAGTGATTGAAGGCCTGGTTTAATTACCAGCACAGAAATGGGCGTAAGGGCAACTCCTCTTAGTGAGGGCTGAGAAAAATCTCGGCCCAGAGTGCAGGAGAGCCAGGAGCTCAGAGCTCACCATCCATGGAGAGGACTGTGGAGGTACTAGGCCCTCGGAAAGGTGGGTTCCAGCTCTGCCAGCCACAATTCTGGCTAAGCATCCTCACTCCCGTTCATCTCCTCCCCATGTGAAACTGGGGCCAGGCCTGCAGTCTTCACGCTGGAAGCCCTTTTTCAGCCTGGCCTAAGGGCATCTCCCTATGCACTGTCACCAGAGGGAGCATCAGTAGGAGCTGGGCATCTGGGTCCTGTTGTGCCCAAAGGAGCACAGATCCACCAGGACTATTCCCATCATACTTCTCTGACTCTCATGCCAAAGACAGCCCTTTGCACCTCTCAAAAACCCACTTAAAATGCAAGGGGGAGGGGGAGAAGGTCACTGCACCCTACCTAATGCAATGAATTATTAATCCAGTATTATGCAGGCTGGAATGTTAAATCTTCTTCAGACCCTGCTGGAAGAACTGGCCCAAGATAGAGTGATCTGGGCTGAGAGTCATGCAGCCTGTCTGGGAATGCTGTGTCCTTCCTCTGCCCTACCATGAGTCATGGGGCATGTAAAGTTGCTTTCAGGTTCCCCTGAGCCGCAGGGCAAAGCACGTACCTGTCTGGGAACGTGTGGTCAGGATTCACCTGCCAGTGACTGAGCGGTGATTCTGCAACTCCAGCAAACTCCAGTGAAGATCCTGGTGTCCGCAGACCCACACTTGGGATATCTGTCTCCTGCAGCCAGATGTTTTGCGAGATTTTGTGGCATGTAGCAGTGACATCATCAAAAGCTGAACCTTGAGGTCTTCAGGCTCCTGGGAAGAGCAGCCATGGTCAAGGTGGCCTGAAAGACACAAGCACTCTGCAGTGCCACTGCAGGGAAGAGAAGGAGCTTTGCAGGGAACAAACTGGCACCTGGGAGGTCGGGTGCTGCCCAGAGAGCACCGGGGTGTTCCTGCATGGAGCTGATAGTGTGGGAGCTCAGCACCCACCTCAAGAGCTGTACAGGGCAGACAGGATAATTTCTGATACAAAGACCACATTGCATGAGGCCACTCCAAAAGGCAGAGGTTGCCTCCTTCCTAGCAATGTTCTCCTCTCCCCAAAGCCCCAGAGGCAACTCCCCTGGGGCAAACACCACCTCAGCAAAACATGGAGCATTGCGAGCTCCTTGAATGCTTTTTCCAACTCTAGGTGCTCGAATATGTTGCAAAAGCAGGGAGGGGGACCAGGTAGCATGAAGCAGCAATCTCCTCTGCCATAGCAGAAGTCTCAAGCTCAGCATGGCTCAATTCACCCCGTGGTTTCAGTGACAGCTCTGGCCACTTCTCCACCTCCAGCTCAGCTCTGCTCTTCTGTCACTCCGTGTTCATGTGCCCAGCAGTGCAAGGCTGTTTGCTGGCAGCCTCTGTCAACTGACAGCCGCCCCAGTTCCACGGCCAAGCCAGCCTCATTTGCAGAGGAATAATTAGGGCTCCAGGCAAAGGGAAACTATTGCCGACTTTTGCATTTTCCTGAGCCATCATCTCTGTTAGTGTTTTCTAAGTAGGTTAGTTAAAAGTGGCAGGATCTTTAACAGGGCAGCTGATGCCCAGCTCACCAGGCTGCTGGGAGGCAATAAGGGAGGCAGTGGGGTTTTACTGGGATATGGAAATTGGATGGGTCAGAACATCCTCTCAGAAGGATCCAGGCACAAATTCGCTGATGCTGGAGCTGCATGATAGGAAATGGCTGGAGGCACCCACAGGTTCCTCCTGACTGTGGCAATGGGATGAGATGCGACAGTGTCCACTGGGATTAGGCACCGTGCCCACACCAGAGGGGCCACGAAGGGACCTGCTTCATGGAGAACAACATCTTCCTGAGCGAAGGAACTGAGCGAGACAAGGGCTGAAGGCCCAATCCAGGCACTGCCTGAGTACCTGGCCCTGCAACTGATGGACAACATTTTCCTGTAAGTTTTTTCAGTTAAACCAGAATTTCAGAGGGACCAAATCAAAGAGCATATTCAGCAAATAAACAATTTTGGCTAAAAAATACTGAGAGTAAAAAACACCAAAGAGTAGGCACTTGCAGTGCTCCTTTTTGATCATATTTATCCATTGTTTTAATCAGAAACCCATTGCTTCTTCATATTTAACCATGAGTTGATCCTGTTAACAGTTTCTATTCTAATAAGGTTTGCAAAACCTCAAGACCTCCCTTAAATTTCATGAGTCTTGGGGACAAATCCACCTTGCTATTGGTGGTGCTGGGCCAGATGGTCCTTGCTCCCCTTTGCAGAGTCTGTCCCATCATCCAGCCTCTGCCCAGTACCATTCCTTCAGGTCCACTTTTCAACACTGTCTTGCTCAATTTGGCCAGATGTCTCTTGGTCACTTTTGTGCCTGGTCTGTTCCTATAACAAGTTTTACAGAAACTTCATTCAAGCTCCTAACCTTGCAGAAAGCCCCCAAGTGTATTTCATCAGTGAAAACAAGAGAAAGAGGGTGGGAAGATCAAGAAGAGATGTGTGTTGCAGTTACTAAAGCAAATACACACAGATCATTGCCCGATTGCTCTCCTCATCTGACAAAAACCACTAAAGCTTTATTAAACTTCAGGAGTAACAATAATCTATCAAACTGCTGCCATCATTAATCATTGGCAATTGTTTCTATAATTAAAAGCCCCATTTTGTCTCTCTGTTATAATTTATCAGATAGGAAGCACTCTTGCATGGATGATGCATGACTTTTGGGAGGGCATATGCCTCGTGGCTATTGGCATTGAGAAGTGTGTGGAGGCTGCCTCCAGTGCCAGCCTTTCCTCCACCAACCACACTCCTTGTGCACAGCTCATGGCGTTCACCGTGGGATGAAATTCCATTTTCAAAGACCCTGCTTCTCTGCCTGAACACCCAGAGAATGTCAAAAACAACCATGAACCAGACTGATGCTCTGCGTAAAGCTCTTGGCTTCTGATCCACATGTAAGCTACAGCCAAGGACAAAGGTAGCTTACAAGCAAGAACAGCAAGAAAGAGCCAACGAAGCCACATGCTTCTCTGAATGTGTAAAAGGGTGAGTTCAATCTCAGAGGACTGTGCTCTCGTCTCAGGTGCTAGCTGCATTAAAACTTTAAAACAGGACACAAGGTGGGAGCAACTACTCTTTGCTGGCCAGTGGAAATTAATTAGCTGATCTTTAAATTCTCTTTGACCATGGGAGATGAAATGAGAATCAGCTGGAACATGCAATAGAAGATGCAGTTCAAAATTGTTCTGGGTGACACAGAGCTATATATGCTTTGGACAACATCTCCTTGCATTTTGCAAAAACTGCAGCCTCAGGTGGGCAATAGGAGCCCTTGGAAATGCTGAGCACAGCATGCAGGGGACAGCAAGTCAGCCGTGACAAGAAGAACAGAGCAGAAAGTCCATTGGGGGGACAAATCAATGACCTGCAACCCTGTCTGTGCTTTCAGATTGCAGATTTTCAGGCACCATGCCCAGATCTCTCCTCCCTGCTGGAGGAGAGGTGGGTATAAGTCAGGAGGAAGGGTTGCTCACTAACAGCACTGAGGGAGAAGGCTCTGTGCAGAGTGTCACCCACAACTACCCAGAGGGTCACTTGCAAGACACTCATGAGGCCTGTGGGGGAGAAGGAGAGATGTCAGAGCAGGAGACACATAGGTGAAGTCTGCCCTCCAGCCCCGTTATTGCCCAAACCTGTTCTGCAACTCACATCAACTACCATGCAGGAGATGAATCAGGCCATTTTGGCCAAGGAAACCAATGTAATCCTTACTGCCTGTCCAGTTCCTCTGCCCTTACATAGCTGAAACAGGTTCTAGAGCACAGATCTGGCAGACTGTGATTCAGAGTTGACTGCTCAGTGCTTCTTTACCTCCAGAGGGAGGGTGTGATGAGGGATGGGATGACAGTTGCCTTGATTTCCCTCCAGCATTCTCAGTCTTCATGTCACCTCCCATTTTTTAAGCTAATATCTTGCAACAACTTAAATTAAATGTGAATAAACACAGCATGCTTTAAAAAGAGCATGGATGAAGCTAATCAAACATGAAAATTACTCTTTTTTGTAGGGGCATACTAACACCTGCAGCATACTCTATCCAATCTTTGTTTTCTAGAGGTTCCACTTGGCTAGAAAGATATACACCACAGTCTCCCAATGACAGAAATGTATTTTATTTCCCATCTGAGTTGATTGAAGTGTTCTGAGATGCTCGCCACATCATTTTGTTCACTTTGTGATGTGGAACAAGTTTCTGGGCCTCAATTCTCCACCTTCCAGGTGGACATTACCCCAGCCAGACCAGCACCTGGTCTAGCATAGCGCTGGTCTTTCCCTTCCTCTCAGCTGTGACCAACAACTTGACTCCTGGTCAAGGTCTAGGAAAAGAGCAGCCATGCTAATATTGACTTGTGCTTTTGGTAAACTTAGACATTCAGAGCACAAAAGAACCGTTAAGACCCCGACTGAAAAGCATGTACTTCCTAGGCGAGAGGTCCATTTCTAAAGGCATCCTCCATGGCCAGCAGCTCTTTGGCACTGAAATAATATTTTGTTCTAGTGGTGTGGACACGCAGGAATGGACCTCACACAAAAGTTCAATGTGGGTGCTCTGGTGTAGCAAAAGATCAGATCTAATTACATACTTGGATGCACTTCTCCACTGCAAACAGGCTCCACATCCAACTTGGGGGCCAACGCTAAAATGCCTTCTCAGGTAGCTTGTTGAAGGCATCCTTGGGCTCTTGGATCCACATCAACCTCTTACTAAAACTAACTGTTAAACCCCCTTTCTCCAGCCAGACAGGCTACAGCTTAGGCCAAGCTCAACAATGGCCCATAGCTCAGCACCCCTCCTGCCATCCTAACAGGAGAGGGACCCGTTCAAGGATGTACCCTAACAGCTGATCAAGAAGATGGATCCTTGTGGATTATCTTTGCATCTGGCAAGCATTGAGCCCAGTGCTTGGTCAGGCCCAGCCCTAGCCCTGCACAAGACTGATTCACCACAAGGCTAACAGAGAGAGAGTTGGACAAGAAAAGTCCAGGGATTTCAGACACTGCTCAAACTCCTGTAATAAGGTAAATAATGTATTTTGATGAGTGTGTGTAGAGGGTGGGCAGGGGAGGAAAAACAACACCCCACACACAATAGAAGGGTGAACCAGAAAAGAATTCAGAAGAAAAAGGAGAAAGCAGGTGACAAATTATGGCCCTATAAATGATCTTGCTGGAAATGAAGGTTTTGAGTCAAACTTTTATGCATGAGAAGGAGGGTGTTTTCCTAGTACTTAAATTAGGTTTAGAAGCATTTAACCTCATTATTTCAAAGCCTTTTCTGTTCTTCCTTTTTGGTTCATTTCCATTCAGATATTTTTCTATTGCAAATTCAGGTCAAACTGCAGTAGTTTTGTGCTTCTTTAAACCACTTTCCCTGGCAGCTCCTGAACCCCTCTCCATGCAGCTCCAAGCACACCAGCTGGGGCAGAGGGACCACAACAGAAAACCTCTCCCCTTGCAGCCTCCCAGCACATGAGAAACACCATGGCTGGCTGTGAAGGACAGCATGAAAGATGGGGCAACAGCTTGAAAGAGGGGTAGCTGCAGCTCATAAGAGCTTTCCCTGGGGAAAGAACAAAACACTCAACACTGAAGCGACCCTTTTTGACCCTGCTCTTGAATAGGGGCTTTAGAGCATGATAGCATTTGTTATGAAGCTGCAGGGAGAAATTTTCTGCTTTACCCACTAGCCCCTGCTCAGAGTCCAGCTGTCAACAACCCACCTCTGAACAGTCCCCCAAATCCATTTCTCCATCCTAATTAGGGGCACAGAGCCAGCAGGTTCCAGTCCCAAGAAAGGAGGCTACTAATGAAAGTCAGTGCTGGGACAGCAACCCACTTCCTGGTGTTTCTAGGCTGCAGGGCTGTTCCTAATGCTGTCCCTGCTGTGTGCACTCCAGCGACAGGCCCACAGTAACCCACCAGTGGCTCCTAATTGGATTTGCTCATGCTAATTGCTATTTTTTTTGCCTCAATTAAGCCATTTGTTTCCCACACAACTCCCACATCATAGCTCTAGCAAGGAGCCCTTTGCAGGCCTGTTGGCCCACATGTTCAGAGCTGGGCAGCCTCCTCACAGCTGTAGGAGTGGTGCTCTTGGGACCATAGCCCCATATGTACAGATCACCTCTACTCACTCCTTCAGGCTCCCTTCTACCTCTTCATCCTCCTACCACTGCCCAATTCTCTCCCTTTCTCCTAATCCTTAGTCTCCTAGTTCTAACCCTCTTCCCCTCCTTTGCCCTGGGATATCTTTCTCTTCTCAAAACTCATGTTTCTCTAGGGAGTGAGCTGGAAGAGAGCTTTTTGTCCAGAAGGTCAGAGCAGGAATGTGGTCCAAGTGGACCCCAGAGCAGAGATGCATTGAATTCACTTCCAAGCATGGCATGTTCAAAGCTACTGGTGAACATGCAGACTGAGGTCATGGTTGGCAGCCCTTGGTGTTCCCACAGTCTCAGCCCTTCTGATCTGTGGAAGGGGGTATAGAAGTGTGGCTCAAAAACAGTAATTAGAGACTTCCAGAACGAGAAGGGCAGCTGGTCCTCAACACAACTCAACCCCTCTTACATAGCCCCAGAGCCTTGGTTATCAGTCACCCCAGCTCAGCTCTTGTAGGAAGGATGAGTTGAGCCTGCGCAAAAACTAGGCTCTGGCAATACTCATTCTCTGGGGCAAGCCACCATCCAAGCAGAACAGAGGCACAGCCCAAATTCCCTCTCAGGTCTTTCCAGGCCTCTTATCAGAATGCTAGGAGGATATTAAACTCCATCCAACCAGAGCTCGATAACCTGCTAAGTCAGGCTGCTCCTCACATGCCCCCCAAAACCAAGGGGATTCCAGCTTGGCTGTAGCTTCCGTATACAGCCTGGAGAGGATCTCTCCATCTTCCCGGCCAAGGAGGAGAATAAGCTATGGACAATGGTAAGAAGACACATTTTGCAGAGACTCATGGCTTCTGGCAGAGACAGTTTCTTCATTCACCCTAGTGCCCCACTCTCAGTTGCCCTCTTCACCAAGATGCAGGTTAAAAAGGGTCAGATAAAAAAAAAAAAAAAAAAAAAAAAAAAAAAAAAACCACCACCCACCAACACCAGACAAACAAAAAACCCCCACCAAATTCCATGGCATTGTGGTGAGCAGGGCTTCTGCAGCACCACTGAATCACCTTAAGAGCTCTTCTATAATTAATTCATATTTCTGTGACATTACAGGCCTTTTTCTACTGCAGCTAAGTGAATTCCATGCTCAAGTGTGTATTTGGGGCAGTTTATTCACAAACATGCAGGATTCCCAGCTCAGGGGAACCTTGTTTCTCTGTTGCTTCTCTCCCGACCCTGGCAGGGCCAGGCAGCTGCTGCAGCAACTGCCATTCCTCACCAGCCCACCCTGGATGCAAGGGTGAGGATGACTGGTGTGAAAAGACACCCAGGCTGTCACTGCCCTAACAACCAGGGACAAGCAGCAGGGTAAAAAGGCTGTCCCTTGCAATTTTCTATGTCTGTTATTCCTATTCAGAAGGGCTGATTAGACCTAAGCTCCCTTGACTTTGAGCACGGAGGGCTCTCTAGCCACCCTCAGCAAGAGGCTGCAAGAGCACCAACTGCTTAATCCCAGGCAGCAAAACCAGCTTCTGCTGGCTCTTAGCCAGCAGAAACCAGATCTCCATTTACACACCTCCTAGGCTCCCCACCTTCTCTTTCCAGGTTCTCCTGCTTGAGCAACCCTCAGCTCACCTGCTTTCAACACCCTACCTGGCCTCGCTGGTAGTACAAACGTGCACCACCCACTTGGATGCAATTCAAGGTGATGACCTTGGAATAAGACAGTTCTGCATCTAGTTCTCAATCCATCAAGTCATTTTATTTGTACTACACTGATCTCCATTCTCCTTTAAAAAAATCAAAACTCAGGGAGGATTTGGGCAGACAGGTGTGTACAGGATTGATTTGCAGGTGAGCTCAAAGGGCCAGATTCAGTGCTACGCAGTTGCTACATTTTAAGGCATAATCACTCTGCAGCCTGGCAGCCAGACAATGAACAAAGCTGCCTCTTTAATAACACTGGATTTTGAGATAAAGCTCAGGAGCAAGCATGAAAATCCTGCACAGATTTGACAGAAAGCCCTTAACTAGCTACATGCCACTGAAGAATATTTTATTAATCTCTGTTTTAAAAACACTGGCTGCAGAGAACAGGAGAGCTAGCAAACACAAATGAGGAGCAACTGAATTAGTGCAGAACCTAGTATGGTATCCATGAAGTGCAATATCAGCTCCTTTATCAGCTTTAGAATAAAAATCTTGCCATTATACAGCAATAATGAAACCCGTGTTATGGCAGCTGTAGATAATGCAAGGTAAGAGGCACACTTCCATTTAGAGACACCACCATGATGAGGGTTATTGAACAGCTCAGTAACTACCCAAATTTTGTGGCTCAAGACAGTTTAGCATGCGGATGGTGCACAAACATACTGGTCTAACCTGTAGGAAAACAGCTCTATCCAGCCAGAGGTACAGCCCTTTCACACTCCACTGAGGCAGATATACAAGGAGCAGTCTCAGTACCAGGTTCCCGGCAAGCACCTGGCCAGAGCTGTATGGGGAAAACCTTCTTTAGAGCCCCAGAGAGTTAAGAGCTGCAGCCCAAAGACAGATGTCCCAACTCAGGCAATAATTTCAAATGAAAGGATTCCTTTAGAAGATTAATTGCTGGCCAGAACAGCCCTTTACAAGATTGCTTTAGCCCTCCAGGAAAAGCTGCACAGACCACAACATGCCCCAAAGCTACCTTTGACAGATAGAGCAATCTTTAATTAGAAAAAGATTAGCACATGATCGCCTTCGATTCAGCTGAGACCCAGCAGGGCATGGGAGCAGGGACACTTCCAGCCTCATTACAGCACTGCCTTTGAACTCTATCAGATTTAACTCCTGCTCTTTATTATATCCTGTAAGGAAGGCAGGCTTGAGAACAAAACCTTGGGCATTTTAATACCCCCTGCTCCCTTCGGGGCTAGGGAGGATTTACACTTTTTTTACTCAGATGTTTTAGCCCTGGCCAGCAGCATGTGCACTGCATGAAGTTCAGTCTGCAGACTGAGCTGAGCTCAACAGCACATCCCTGCTGCAGGATGCCATAGTTATGTTCAATAGTTGGAGGACTGTTAGCCCAAAGGGCTGCTTATTCACATGCAAATATAGCTCAAGGCAGTTGAACAAGGCATCAGGCACACACAGTCAGATCTCAAGTGATGGAGCCAAATCTCCTTGCTCAGCTCCTTCTCATTGCTCAGCTCACATTTGGAAGACAAAGTCGCTTTTTAGTTTTGGTTACTGTGACTTGGCTTGCATAACTTGCTGGGCATTTAAGTCATTCCATAGCTGTGGGTTGCTTTCACACACCTCCTGGGCCAGACCAGCCTTTTCAGGATCACCTGGATTACCCTTCACTCTTGCACTGAATCAGAGTCCTCTCTATCCATTTGAAAGAAGGACCCTTACAGAAATACACAGTCAAAGGAACCAAAAGTAGACAGAAGAACCATAAGCACTCAGTGAGCAACACGGTGCTCCATGGCATTGCTTGTTCTGCCCACCCTTCCTCCCCCTCCAAGGCTAGAGACTTGCTACTTTTCTTGCTGATGGAGATGCGACATTTATAGAGCTTCTGAGTCCATAGAGACCTTTCCCATGGGACAATCCAATTGGAAGGCCCCATTGGCATCCCAGCTCTCGCTTGAGCTCTGTGACAAGAAGGAGCTCAGTTCCATACCCTTGACTAGGAGTAACCATATGACCGTGCCATCTGGTACACACATAGACTGCCAACTCCAGCTACAGAGAGTCAATTGTTTCTTGATTCACATGAAAAAATAGGGTAATTTTATTATAAAGTTCCAAAAGATTAACATGGTATTTAGCTGTACAGTTTACTCACAAGGCACAGCAGCCATAGAGAACCAGGCACCTCACAGCCACAGTGGAGAGATCTGGGCTGATAAGTCAGAGTTCCTGCTTATCCTAGGAAAAAAGAGATTTCACCATTACCAGCTAACATCGACACTGGAGAGGGTTTTCAGCTGCTGAGCAAAGCACTGCTGCATGAACCAGCATATCCAGCACTTCCACCTATCCATTTTGTTGTGAGCTGAACTGCTTAGCACCAGTATGAATAGAACTGGAAGGTTTTTAGTTAGCACTCTAGGACTAGAGCAGTAGACTAAATAAATGGGTCTAAGGCAGTGGGGAAACCTAGGCAGTGTCACTACTGACGACTCCCACAGATTCTTTTCATTTTAAAGATGGAAGATCCTTGGTCAGTAAATCATCAAGGACAAATTGTGACCTGCTAGTACAGCCTCTGTTTCAGAAGTGACTGCACTGGGTACCAATACAAGATACTCAACAGGCAGCTGGCAGTCCTGTCACACAGGGAATGAAGGTACCTTGTGCACTTAGCACACCCAACATCAACAGAATACTTAGGACCAAGGACATTTCCTTCTCCAGTGAGGATATCCACAGCCCCCACAACACTCGCTGTGCCCACATGGTAGTGATGGAGATCCAGATTTATGGCTCAATTGCTCAGGGACATCTGCTTCCCAAGCATAACTGCCTCTGAGCACAAAGAGCTTGGCACATATCTCCCACTCTACAAAAGGAGGACAGTAGAAACCATTACTCAGCACAGAAAAGTCCTCACCTCATTCTGCAACAAACTGCTGCTCCCATCATGATCTGCATTAGCTCCCTGCTCTTGGGAACTGCCATCACCATTGCTTTCATCCTGTGGCTTCTGGGCATCCTCCTTACCACTGCTAGTGGCATTTGAAGCCTCTTCCCCACTGCTGGAGACAGCTGGAACCTCCAATTCCTGCTCTGTGTTTACATCCTGGACTTCTGGGCTGTTGCTACCCTGGTTCTCCACCTGTATATCCTCCACCTGGAGAATAAGGGACATGTTTAGAATACAGTTCATTGTAAGGACAGGGAACCCCTTAATGATCTTTTGAAATTCAAAAGAGTTTGATCAAGCCATACAGCTCTAATCAAGGCAAACAGGGAAGACCTGGAGTTCCATGGCAGCAACCATGCCAGTATGTCCTTACCCTGCAAGTCACAGGTCTCATATCAGTTCACCTTTTTTTTAAGAGCTTCAACAACACAGGGCCAGCCACAGGAAGTCAAGAAGATCAGAGCCTTGGACTGCTTACCTTCCTTTCTACTACCAAGGGTGCAGTGACTGGAGGATGTTTATCTATGGCAATGCTTGCAAAAATAAAGAATTTTGCAGCCTGCACAGGTCCACTCACCTGGAGATTTGATGATTCTTTCAGTACTGTAACACCTTCTTGCTCTTCAAACTCCAAGTCTGTCTCAGTGTCATTCTGGGACCTGTACTCCTCGCTATCTGTTTCCACATCTGATGGCTATAGGAAGAAAGAGTCAGAGGAATGCACAGACCTCATTCTGGAGCAGAAATGAGGAGACTATGCTAAACAGCAAAGACTGACCAAAATGCTCTTTGCAGCAATGCTTAGTAAAAGCAAGCATCAGTGATGTCTGATATGGTGCAAACACAGTATCCACACTTTTCAGACACTGAAAATACATGTTTAAGTGATTTTTGGAGAACCTACAGTCCCAGAGCATGTATGATAAAGGAGCCCTGTGCAGAGCAGCTGAGCACAAGTGCCTTTGCAGGCCTGTGCAGTGACTCTTCCAGTCTACAAAGGAGAAACATTTATCTTGCAAGTGCTCAGGACTGGAGGAACTGATCTATCCGGCACGAGAACTTCATACCTCATATGTGACATCTTCAGAGTCATCTTCTAGCAAGTCTTTCTCTAGCACTACTACCCAGGACTCCTGCTCTTCCAGAGCTACATCATCCCTCTTCCTCTTATTTCCTTTGTTAGATGGGTTGATCAGAGCTTCTCTGATTTCTGTGAAGATTCATAGGAGTCAAGAATCACAACACATACGGAATAGACACATACATTTTTATTTCATCACTTTCCACACAGTACATGAGCTCTAGACTCACTGTGTTTTGATATCATACGTGGTGACCCAAAAAGCCTGGTTTCTTACCCTTGGGCATGTTGCTGTGGCACCAATCTGCTGGCAGATAGCCCAGGATCTTCTGGAGCCTGGTGGGGGTGATGGAGGAGAGGAGGCGTGCTAATCTCCCTCGGCGTTTCTTAGTAAGCCATCCAGGCCTGTTGGGAGACTGTGTAGGCTGAAACTTGCTGACAATAATCTCCACAGGGACCACAAATCCAACCCAGACTGATACTTTTTGAAGTATCTTCAGCTGCAAATGAGAGAGTTGCATTTGGTAATGAGAGACCTTCCAACTAGTTAAATTCCTTAAAGAAACATTTGAACTACTCTTACAGTGTGCTGCTGAGACTGGAATCAGCTTTGGCCACAGGTAACAAGAGTTATCTGACTCTACCTTGTCCCCAGAGAACCCCTAACCCTTGTGGCCTAGAGACTGAGAAAGATGTCAGTGCTACAACAAAACTCCAAAGTCTGTCAAATCTCAGCTTTCCTATATGCAAGAACAAATTTTACTGAGGTGTCCTTCAGAGTAGGTACATTGAACCTGTGCACTTGGCTTCCCCACCAGTAACTAATGCTCCCACCTAAGGACTGCTCAGCTGCCAGAGCCAGAACTGAAGAACAACCTCAGTAACTGCAGGCTGGAGGAGCAGCTAGGCAGTTCCTTAGGCCCTGATCCAGCAGGAGAGAAGCTGTTTAACTGTGAGAAAAAAGTGCCCTTTCCTTCTCTACAGCTTATTTGATGGTCAGGAAAGTAAAGAGACATATCAAGCTCATATCAAGTCACTATTAGGAGAAGGGGAGCAAAGCAAGAACAAGCCACATAGAGGGCAAGAGATGGGATGGGGAGTAAAAAACAGAGGATGAGCAACACTACCTGCAGAGCAGGGTAAAGTGGGCTAAAAGGAAGACGAAAAGAACAAAGAGGATGAAAGCGCAGAGAGAAGGCAAAAGGACCAGCAGCCTCAGGGTTTTATCCTCCTTTCACCTTCACTGCTCCATCAGAAAAACACTACTTACCAGGTTCTGGACAAAACTCAGCTGAAGAACATGGCATAAGAACCTGCTGAAGAGAGAGGAGGGCTCTTTATGGATAACTTGTCTCCCCTAAATACAAAGGGAGAAAGATCAGACACCCTCTACAGCAACTTCAACATCACCCACAGCATAAACCATCCCTTTAGCACCTGGAGGAGCTCTGCCCACTCTGAGCTGGCACGTAGCATACCAGGCCTTGCTTGCTGCTCCATGAAGCCAAATACACTAAACTGGAAAGAAACCTGGCTTAGCTCATGCTGCAGCCATCATGGTAAATGTAGGCTCTGGCCCAGCTGTTGCCCATTGCACTAATGACCTCCACTCCCCACTAATCAGCAGTGTAGCCTAGTACCCTCTAACGAGGAGTTCCTCTAGCAAGAGTCCTGCTCTTAGCAATTGTTGGCAAATTTCTCTTGGCATCTTTTTTGAGGGGAAGATGGGACTGAATTAGGGCTTTATTTTCTCTGAATTTGGGGTGTCTCTCTCTTTCTGGGAGTTTTGGGCTGCACTACCAAGATGCTGGTTTAGGACACATTTCCTTACCCCATGTTGACAGAAAGCGATGTAAGGCAGAGGATGATGAGATGCCAGCAGCAACTTTTCAGATATGCAGCAGTGTCTTGTGTGTCTAGATACTGGTATGGTTTGAAAAATGTGGCACTTAATCTCCCATTGCTGCTGTTGTGTTAGTAAAGGGGAATCCAAAGTCCCCTTTCAGCTAGACCCTTGAGCACCACTTCTACCAACCAACTCAATGTCCCCAAAAAGGGGCCTGAACTGCGAACTCCTTGTTCTGCATGTGACAACCACTGTGACTGATGCTCGTGCTGCTTCTCTCCTGTGCCTGGAGCACGGGGACCTGCAGTGACAAAGCCGTGCTGGCAATCTGCCCCTCTGAGCCCCTCAGTGATGGGAGAAGGGGGGCTCCAGGTGAGGGCAGGCCCCCTCATCCTTTCTATGCCCTCCCCTTGCTCCCAGGCTGGGAGGAAGCTGGGGCTGGGATTTATTTTAGTCAATAAAGATAAAAGGAAGAGAGTAAACCTGATCCTTTGAAACCTCAGCCTGATTCAATTAGCCAGCTCTTATGCCTGCATGAAACGTGCATGCACACACATACACACTCCCCTTCGCAAGACAGAGGCATCTGAGCCCCCCAGCAGCATTTCTACAAACTGCCCTGCAGCAGAGCCTTCACCTGGTGGAATCGCTGAGGTTTTAAATGCTGTGTAGGCTGTGCCCTCTCCGTGCTGTACACCTGAAGACCCACTGAGCATTCTCCTCCTCAGTCCTGTCTCGTGCGGTTGGTTTGTATCGCTGACCTACAGTTCTCAGCACAGTAGTGATGCTACCTCACGCTTCAGCCAAACTCGCCATCACAGCCATGTGTGTGCTCATGTCACATGTCTGTTCAGATGGATTCTCAGCTGATGGTATTTCTACTGAGCAAATAGTTTGGGACCGAAGAAGGGCACTTCTGAGTGTCACTTTATCATCTTCTGCTTCCACCCTGCTGCAACCACCAGCAAGGCATGAGAGCAGGCATGGTCCCTGGGGTGAAGGGTGCAGAGTTGGGATAACAGGGTGCATATCTGCCTGCTTCATACAGTTGAACACGGCAGTGTGGGAGAGGGAACCTTCTACAGCTGAAATCAGCACTCCGACATCTGACACAATGCAGAGCTTGCTTGCAGCCCTGCCATCAAAATTGGTGCAACCAGCTCTGGAGTGGCTGCCATGCAGACTGGATGCACATCATTTGGGGTGCCCCTCTGCTGCCCCCATAGAAATGACTGTTTATGATGCTCTAGAACATTCTCCTTGACTTGTCCACACTCCCAACCCCAGAAAGACTGCTTTCACTCATGCTCATTGCAACCAGTGGCAAAACTCTGGGATCAAAGGAAGCAGAAGCAGGGGCAGGAAATGCAGGGAAGGGGATGTGCAGGACAGGATAAAATTGTGTATTACTACAGGGTCAGCTAGATGGTGCTTGGAGTCACACAAGGCACTGCACAGAAACTGAGCCGTTTATATCTCTGCATAGTCTCCAGGGCAGGAAAAGTTGTAAAGCAGCCTTTATCTACCTGCTGATAGAGGAGACTTCATTAGCAAGCACTGATCGTCTGGGATGGGGCTCAGTAATCCAGCTCTGTGGCTTTGCTGCTGCCCAGCTGCGAGGGAAGAAAAGACAAAGCACCCTTTGATTTAAGCATAGCTAAGAGAGCAAGTCTCACGTTCCCTGCCTGGAGGAAGGACAGGGCCATTGTGGTCACGGCCATGCACAGAGGCCTCCCTGGGGAAGCTGCCTGGGGCAGACCCAGCAATGCCGGTGACTGATCCTTACCTGCAATCTGAGCCTCCCCCAGCAGAGACAGAAATACAACGAGCCTGTGAGAAACAAGAAAGAGCAAAGCCCTAGCAACAGCATAGATAGGAAGAGTGTTTGAGGGGCTGAGTATTCAATCTCAATAACTGTGTTGACCGAGGTGCAGAATTTCCTCATGGGAGATTTATTAGATAAAGGGAAGGGAAGGGAAGGGAAGGGAAGGGAAGGGAAGGGAAGGGAAGGGAAGGGAAGGAAGAGAGAGAGAAAAGAGAAGAGGAGAAGAAATGGGAAACTGCACAATGATTTTATCTTGCTCTCCGCTTTCTTGCTCTGCTCTACCTGATGCCCACAGACGGATGACTCATCTCAGGAAAGGCCACTGCTGTCTTCATTTGTTCTTCTCCCCTCTGCGAGCTGCTCCCTCTCTGCCCCATGCTCTGCAGCCACAGGGTCAGGCAGCTCTTTCCGTTCTTTGCATCTTCAGAGTGTCCCTCCCATCTTCTCACCTCCACATCCTTTTCTCACCAGTGACAGGAGTCTGGGGGCACTAGTGGCCCTGCATGTGAAAGGAGGGCAGGAGCAGAGGTCGAGGACAAATGTCTCCTCTTGTGTCCCTCTTCAGCCACCTCCCCTTTGTCCGATGGGTGATGAATGGCTGGATTCAGACGGAGCAGGTGCAGTGAGCTGGCAGCAGTCGTCACGGAGCGTCACTGGGCAGAGAGCAATCAGGGCTGAGTGGAGAGCATAAATACGAGTTGCTGCTGCGGGGAGCCCCGCAGGAGCTGCACACCTGGCTGCCAGAGCCGCCACCCGTCGGTCCAGAGATGTCGCATGGGAAGGTGATGCCTTGCTCCCGCTCGCTCCAGGACACGCGCTCCAGGCATGTATTCCATTACGTGGTGACCCCTGACAGCATCCCGCAGTTTGTTATCCCCTCTTTGGAGAGCCACAAAAAGCCCAGGCGCTTCATCGAGGAGAAGCGGCAGCCTGAGGAGAGAGCCTGGAGGAGCAGCTCAGACACCATCGTGGAGAGAGCACTCAGCCAGCCTGGCTCCGTCCTGTCCTGCTCTGACGCTGAGCTCGCTGCCACAGTGGAGGCCATCGCAGACCCCGTTACCCGGGCAGCCCTGTCCCTGCCTCATCTCCCCAAGATTGCCACCCCCTATGGTTTTGTCAGCCTTGGGGAGAGCCCACAGGTCACCAGTGAAGAGGCTTTGTTTTTTCACTCGGGCTTCAGTTATCCTCTGTGTCCTGCTGCGAGGATACGTCCTGCCTCCCAGGAGAAGCCTGCAAGCTGCAGACATCCTGAGTTGCCTATTGCTGGTGGAGATGGTTGCTCCCAGATGGGTAGAGACCTGAGAAACTGCAAGCAGACAGGTCCCCATGCCATCAGTCACCAGGATGGCAAAGGAAGTCATGAGCCAAGAGGGATTCCCATGCCCAGGAGACATGCTAGACCACTAAGTAATATCCAGATAATAGATGTGGTGGAAAGCAAGGAGGCAGAGAAGACTGAGAGGAAGCAGAAGACTCAGTTCCTGGAGGTGGCCTGTCAGAGGAGCAGCTCCAGCCTGGAGTTGCCTGCTGGGAAACCCAGAAAGAATTTGTTGCCGAAGATCCTCAAGAGGCACTTCACCCATTTTCGGCAGCTCAAACCTACGGATTTCACTTTCCATTGATCTTACAAAGAGGCTGCCCAAGGACTTGGAGGAAGAGGGACTTTTTTCACATGCCTTGGACTGTCAGGCATCCAGGCACAAGCACAGGGGCATTAGATCAGCATCATTCAAATGGCATTGCCCTGTGGCAAGAGATGCTGCAGGGCTGAGCACTGGCATCTGCTTAGGCAGCTGCAGCAAGAGGGACAGGGTGTGGGCTCTGCACAGCCCCCAACACTCCTGATGCTGTGTGGGGCAGGCTGGGGGAGAAGAAGGCTTGCAGATTTGTAACTGTACAGTGTTGGAATAAAAGCAGCAGTATTTCCACTGATGAATGCACCTCTCCTTTTCTTCTTGTCTAGTAAGCACGTTACTGCTGCCAGCAGTAATGTGTCAACAGAATATTCTGATGGCAGTCAAAACTCTCCTGAGTCATGTGCATCTCTTCGCCCCAACCTTGCTTTGATCACATCCCCCATCTCAGCATGTCCTGCTATTTATTTTGTTACTGTCTGAGATCTCCGATTGAGAGAAGGTTCTCGATGGGCTGAAAATGCTGAAAAACAGAGCAAGAGACAGTCGGCATCCCCCAAGACAAAACTGCAGCAGGGTGTGAGAGAAGAGCAATTATCACATTCATTTTGGAGCTGGTTTCCAGCTTTGGAGTTGTGCAGTGGGACATTTGCAGGTGTTGGAGTCCCTATCCCAGCCTCTCCATCCTAGGTGGGATTCCTGCTTTCAGGAGACAACAGCTTTCCAAAAATAGTTACTCTGCAGTCAACCCACAGGATACAATCAGCAGCTGCTCTTAAACAGCTGCAGTAAAGCACATTTCACATTACAGGTCTCATAAATTACTTTGTGTGTGTGTTTATTGAGAAGCAAAACTTGCAATGCCAGAATTAAAGCATTAGTGGCAAGCAATGTTTTGGGGCTAATGGAGCAGAGCCTCCTGGGTCAGCGGCGCTGGACTGGCGCCACATTCACTTCAGGGCTTTTAATTCTCTGTATGGATCCCTTGAGAGCTGGAATTCGGAAACCTGGTCCAGATCCAGGTATGCAGCTGGAGTACTGCCAGTTTGACGGTACTGAAAATTATACAGGTAGACTCGGGGGAGGTTGCCAGAGATCCCTGCAATAAGATCTCAAGGAGCAGAGAGCAAACAGGTTTTGTAACAGGACCATTAAATTGGTAATTAACAAATAGTTTGATTCCCATCTCTGCTAGGCTGGCCGTGTGACCTGGGCCATGTCCTGTCCTAACTCCATGGCTCAGTTTCCCCCTGTCTCTTCAGTCTGGTTAGGCAAAAAGCTCTTTGCAGGAACTGCCTCCTAGTAAGGATCTTGTGTTGTGTGTCTGAGTCCTTCCCTGCAATAACGACCAGCAGTAAATAAGCTCTAAGAGCAGAGTGGTCTCTACTGCCTTCCAGACTATACTAGTGCTAGTAGCCACAAAATTTTAAAGATTTGCAGTGGTTTGAAATAGTTCTGGACCTTAGATAAGCACAAGGAGCCCAGGCACTATGGGGAAACATAGGCATAAAAACTCCTGAGAATTTAAATTGATTTCCAGCTCCTGAGGGCATCACCTCTGCTCAGCACAGGATTGAGAGGATAGATTGAATTACCAATTCTTAATTCTACCAATTAAGAAATGAGCAGTTGTCAGTTAGCTGAGCTGTAATGTCTGAACATGTTGCCTGCTCCAAGCCGACCGACAAATGTGAAGTAAGTCATGCTACCCTAAAACTCCTTTTTCTTTAGATACTGAAGCTACTACACAGTCGCTGCTGGTCTATGTAACTTCCTCCATAATCTTCCAAGGAAACCACAGGAAAAGAATTCCCAGTGCCAGCTCACTGAGCTTGTGGGCCTGCTGTATTTAGCAAATACAGCTGGAGATTGGGGGCCGGAATCCAGCGCTTAAGTCCCTTTTCTCATGCTTTGTGACCTTCCTTAGCTCCCAGAAACATTTTGGGGCCTTTTATCTTGTCTGCAACTGGGAAGAAATCTGCTCTGCTTCACAGCTGAATTGCAGGGCTTCATTAATCCTTGTTTACAAGGCATTTCTGGTGCCCTTGGCAGGCTTTCCCAAGGCAAGAAATATTATGATATGTTATTACTGCTTACTATGGTGTTCATTTCCTCTGGAAATGACAGTGTGGGGATAATCAGCCTGCACAGAATCACAAACTAAAGGCTAGTATAAAACAGTTATGGTGGGGATTACTGTGGCAGGCTTGGGCTAAGCAAGGAAGGAGACATTTGTTCCCTGCAAGGCAACACAGCAAAGGCCCTGTGCGATGAAGCTTTGCTTCCCTGCTGTATTTCTGATAGCTGCCAGGCTACAGTTCAAGGCATCTTTCCAGGCTGTAAAGTGAGGAGAACATCTCCTGCGTGAGCAATGTGCCTCCGAGACTTCCCGGACAGCCTGCCTCTGCTCACCCCACTCTGGGCAGGGAGGATATTACAGTGCAAGATATCGCTGGTGTGGTGAGATAAACAGGCATTACTGTGGACTGAATATTCTTCCTGAAGCTGGCACATTTTCTAAATGTTCTGTCTGACTCAGAGTTTCGTTCTAGCTTCCTGCAGGTATAGACAGCAGAAAAACTCCGGGCTGATTACCCACTCACCACAGTTTAAGCTGCACTAGCAGAGCTTGGCTATAAGGAGGTAGAATTAGAAAAGTAACCAGCTAAAATCTCCCAGGCACATAAGGCCAGAGTTGAGGACAGCTCTTTAAACGCACTGGAGACGAGTGCTTCCCCTGGGACCTCTCACAGAGTTTTTCCTCCTGCTCCAGCCGCAGGATCCCAACAGTCCTCCCCAAGTGCAGACCCCGAGCAGGCAGATTGTCTAGCAAAGTTTATATCTTCTTTGCTCCTCAGCACTGACTTCACACACTGACCTCTCTGAAAGTCCAGAAACTAAAATGTGTAGAGTTCCCCATGCTTTATTCCTGCTGACTCTGTATCAAGAAAAAAAACAACATCCAATTGTTTCAAACCTTCCCTTCCAGTCTCAGTTTCTCTAGGATAGTTCTCAAGGTCTCTCTGATATCAGCATCTTGCCTGTTCTCCAACCTTTTGACTTCAGTGGAAAACAAGCTATATCCTTTTTCTTTCCAAACAACCTTGTTTCCCATGCTGCTAGGCTCCTAAAATCACTGGTCACATTGGAACTACAGCCTGGCATCCTCCTGTTCAGGCTTTCTGGGGTAGAGTGAACCCCTTGAGGGGATGCCAATCTCTCTGTATTGACTATGTCTGGGTGCAACAAATTTCACCCACTGTTTCACCCACTCTCTTGGCCATGCCAGACTGAGAGAAGGGTCAGTCTCAGGGGACACTGGGTCCTATTCAGGAGTGGCAGTCCACAGGGAGCAGAGATCATTTTTCCATGTGGTTTGCATGTGGCTAAACACCTGGCCTTTCCAAAAATCAATACAAAGCTTCTGTCTTTGCCAACAATTTTACAGCTGGTGCCCATGCCTTCCAGGTGAGATAAGTGCCTTGGTGCGCTCATTAGTGACGTGGCTCCTTTTCCACCTAATTGGGGCTGGAAAGGTTCTGACCAGGAGATGGAGCTTGAGTCACTGTGCAGGAAGCAGGGTCAGGTAGTGGCCAAAACTGGGATGTTCAGAGTTGCCCTTGACTGGTCTTTTCTCAGTGACTCCAGCAGAGGTGGGGAGGCAGCTTCTGGCTGGGGGAGCGAGCGTGGGAAGTGCCTGTCCTCGCCACCCTTGCACTGAGCTGTGAGTATTTGGATAGACTGTGAGCTTAACCTGTGCCTAGATGCAGCACAGATGACAGTTTCTCCAGTGGATGAGATTTTTCTTCGGATTTAGCTCTTATTCTCACTTATTTGGTGAATAGGTTTTCTTGCTTCCATTAGTGGCGACTTCTGGCAGTCAAGCTGTGCTCTTTAGCCATGCGCGGTGCGGGGCCAAGGCACAGCATGACCTGTGGGAAGTGTCTCCGTGAGGCACGAGGCAGCAACTGCTCCCGTGCGCAGCTGCACTTTCATGTTTAAAAACACACGCTGACTTCAGCAGCAAGGTCTCCTGCCCCAGCTGCAGTCTGCAGAGGCACGGGCATGCATGCATGGTGTCCATGGCCTTGCTTTTCTGTTCAGGTGCTTCTAGAGATCTCCCCCATGATGATGATGAGGAATTCTAGCTGCATTCCTCTCTTCAGGGTTTACTTTAAGCCTCAGCATGATTATTACTCTTCACGGATTGCTGAGAGAGAGAGTCATGTTTGATTGCTTTTCTAGCAGCTCCTCTTGTTTTGAATATGTTCAAGTCTCTCTGGAGTTGTGCTTTATAGCATGTAGCTAGGAGGGATGTTGCATAGGGGAACACAATGTTATCCCTGGACGTCTATGCTCTATTGGTGGAGCCAAGCTTGATGGAAAAATAAAAGCAAAGCAAGTTCTGTGAAAAAAAGGAGGAAAATTCGTGACTGAGCTCAGCCTCAGGCAGCAGCTGAGAGGTGCTTATCTGGAAAGAGGAGCTGTTGGGGTAGTGGAAGGGCTAACAGTGGTTAGCAATCAAGCTGTGCAGGGAAATGGGGATGGCCAGGCTGCTGGAAAAATCAACTTGCCCAGACAGGGCCATAATGGTAGCATCTCTTGGGGAGGGAGGCATATTGGTGTCCAGAACGCATTATTAAACCTTCAACCTGTGGGAAGGTTTCAAGTGTGATCACGAGTGCGTAGAGCTCAGGAATGGGTTGTGGAATTTGCTGCACGAAGTGATGTTACCCTGGGAATTGCAACCTGTGGCAACTGTAATGCTAATGGCATTTCCCCTGCCTGAGCAGATATGATTGTGCTGAGACAGAGCAACAGAGACAGCATTTTACCTGCTATTGGGGATGCCGCAGCTGTGCTGCTGTTGTGACAAGACGGTGGCAGGTGGCTGAGATGTGCTCTGCTCTTTTAGCTGAAACCCGTCCTGGGGAGAGGTGACTGGGAAGATGACATGCACGGGCTGTGCAGTAGATTTTGAGTGTACATTTTCTATTTTTTGTACAAAAAGTTGCCAGCTTTCCTGAGTCAATAACTTATTGTGGTAGCAGGCCTGGGCACAGAAGGGTGGCTGGGAGTGCTGCCTTAACAAAACTGGCCAGCAGTAAAGCCAAGTGGATATTCAAAGGGAGTTGCCCGCTGCTTCTTCTGGACAAGCCCTCACCTGCAGTTGGTCGGAGTGGAGCTTGTTTGAACTTGAGCCTGAATAACATAACTGACCCATGGCTTGTTGCTTTGAGGCCACGGTTCCTCGCTGCTGATACTTGCCTCGGCCTCCTCTTCAAGAACATAGTAGATAAGCTGGCAGCGTGGTTGAAAGCTAAGATTGAAGTAGTCATGGTGGTTAAGTTAGGTCCTAATGATTGTCTCATTTAGCAGCCTTCCAAAGCTGTAGACAAAATGTCTGAATTATGCCAAGACCGTGTCCTTGCTCCACTGCTGGAAAGTGTGCTGGACACTTGTGGTGTCCTTGCACCACAACTTGAAGATGAATCCAGACAGAATTTCTCACTGTAGCACCCTGGGAAAAGCAGCCCCTCCCGGTCAGGTCTTCCCATGGCCTCTCCTACTGCAGAATATGTCCTACTGAGAAATAGACTGAAGGATGAAGTGAGATGGTGTCTCTGCTACAGCATGGTTCTCTGGGAGGAGACCCCACTTGAAACACTCCAGGCAGAACTTTCCTCAGAAACATTATTTTTGACTGCTTTGTGTTCTCCTTGTTGTACTGTGTTCGCTACACCAGCAGAGAGGACATGCTTGGTGGTGACTCCCTTCACCAAGGATGTTGGGAGAGTGTGGGAAGACCCTGATTTTCCCATCCCAACACACTGCTGGTTCCTGTCCTCCCACACTGGCTCCTGCTGGTGGGGACTCTGCTGTTTTTTGAGCTGTCTGCTCCCTCTGTTGAGGGCTGGAGCCAGCCCAATTGAGATTGCCAGCTCAATTAGAGGAAACACGTGGAAGGCATCTATAGGGATAACTCCGATTTTGAGTACAGGGTCAATCTAGGAAACTGTTTTTTTTGTTTTGTTTTTGTCTTGTTTCTACTAGTTATCCACATAGACTAAACAAGCTGTTAAGACTGTGATCCAAAATAATTTTCCTCTATGTGTTGGCCTTTACACCTCTCCAGATGTGAAGCTACTGAACAGCAGAAGCTGTTTGTTTATTTGTGTGTATTTTACTTCCTTCTGGCACCTCTATCATGATCTTATCTAGACAAGGAAGATGCTCTGCCCAATGCAGGAAAAGCAGCATTTGCACAAAGTAGTTTTCCTGGGCTTGGGAAGATGTTTTCTCTTTCTTCCGCAGCATGTAAATCCGGCTAGATTTGGGCCACATTCAGCCAAAGTGGAAAAGCCTTGTTGTGTGGAAAGCCAGTTGAGCCTTGCAGGGCTGCAAAGCCCTGAAAAGTTCCAAGTCATGCTGCCAGCACTGATTTTGCAGTCCAGAGACCTGGGAACATGAGGTCTCGCCAGATTTGCTTTGCACCACAACAACTGGCTGAACACTGATGAAGAGAGTGAAGCAGAAGTGCATTACTCAGTGCCAGCTGCTGTTATCCTTATGTCCAGCAGATCAATAAACTGTAGCTGAAAACAAAATCAGTGTTTGCCTTGCCTCCCTTCATGTTCATCCTCAGCCAAGAAGCTTTAAATGCCAAAGGAAGCGGAGGCTGATTGCTTCAGACAGGCCGACGGCTGCAGCGGGCTGATGTGCGGAAACCGCTGAGACGGGGCAACGCGGTGGGAATCCCGGCCTGGCTGCGCCAGCAGAAATCAACTGGAGTGTGACAGGGCTGCTGACCCCATCGCTGCCGTGTCACGGAGCGCGGTGAGGGGGGCAGCGGAAAGCCGCCCATTGCCTGGTGCAGAGGAAAGCCTGCAGTCCATGCAGAATGGACACTTGTGCTGCTAATGATTGCAGAGCTGTAATTGCTGCTATGGGGAGGCCCTAGTCTCTGTGTCCCACGCTTTACAAACATAGAGAGGTAGCCAGAACAGAGCGGGAATCAGCTTCACAGCTTGTCCCAGCCTCTGTCCAAGACCCTCAGTAATGAGACCCCTCGACTGTCTACAACCTGCAGAGCAGGAGCAGGGGAGGACTGGAGGAAGGAGAAGGAAGCAAGAAGGAGGCATTGTATGCCCACTGTCCAACCAAATTTCTAGGCTGGAAAAATTATAGGCAGCTGGTTTGCAGATGTGGGACCTCTCTCTAAGCTCTGTGTTCAATGGCCCTCTGCAGATGCTCTCAGCTGCTGGATTTATCCCTCTCTGAACAAACCCGTGTGTCGCAGTGCCACTCATTAGCCTCTGCTCATGACCACCTTCTGCATGTGGTCATGTGAAGACAGCCAAAAAGTGCACTTAGATGACCAGCAAATGTGACTAGTGCAGATCCCTGCACCAAAAAACTGAATAATGCTCCCCAGACCCCAAGGTCTCATCTTCTGTCTCAGCTCCTTCTTCACATGGGCAACTGCATGTGAAATTACTGCCACAGAATTTTAAGCCAGTACTGCTTTCCACATCGAACGCCTTGAGTCATGTTATTTTTAAAAGCTACAAGGTTCACATTTGTATCTGCTTTGAGCTAATTGCTTTAAAATAAAAAAAGAAGCAAGAATCATTATGTTACTTTAATTGCCCTTAGGGCTGGGTGTATTGTGAGTGCGAATTTAATCTACCTAGGAGATGGCTTTATGTAGGGAATAAAGGAGAAGTGAGAAAACGTGCTGTGTGCTATTTTATTTTTGAACACAACGGTTCTTTGTGAAAGCTCTTAGAGTAAGGGGCCAGGCTGCTGCAAAGTAGCTGTGCTTAGTAGGTACCAGCAAAAACGAATCCACTTGTGTAGCATCTTTGTTCCTTCACGCAGCCTTGCTAGTGCAAATACAGCAGTGAGTATCTGCTCACCCTAGGGGCTGGAAAATCCTTTGCTGGATGTACAGGAATGGATGGCACAGAGTGTGAATGCCTTTGTGCTCATGAGCTTTACTCAGGTGTCACATTCTCTCAACGCGAGTCCTACAAGGGAGCATCCTGCTCCTCTTCTATCAGCAATGTTTGACGGGGCATGGAGAGCTCAACCAGGCCATTGGGCACTCTAAAGAAGTCAATATTTCAGGAAAACTGTGACTCAAAAAGCTCTTTGGTTCACCCAAACCAGCACAACAGAGCTAGTCCTGCTTGCCAATGAACACACCAGGAGGTTTTCTCCCTTGCTGACCGATTGCCTAAATTGCACTAGGCTATATGCCTCCGTAAGCCTGACTTTGCTTTGAAGAAAAGCCTGCCCTTGGAGTTTTGCTTTGCACGCTCTGATTTATTTCTGAATTGTCCGTTCCCACCACAAGCAGCCACTCTTGCCCCAAGCCAGCTGCCCAGATGGACTCTTGTGCCCAGGAACAAGAAAATGATGTAAATTCTGTTTCTAAACAGTGCTGAGAAGAGTGTGTTCAAACTGGGCTTGCTACCTGCTAGATCAACGGAAAGGTTTTATATCTCTTTTTGCCACTGAAGGGTTTCACCTGGCTTTGAAACAGAACAGAAGGAATTTTGAAATGAGGAACCCAATTGCAAGATAAAAGTCTAGGTGCAAAAAGCACTGGGTGCACGCTGCTTTGTGAAAATCTAGGCAGAAGCACAATTTTCTCTTCTCGCCTTGTCTCCGCTCTGTCACTGCTCAAGTCTCTGATGGAAACTCGTCATTCTCCTTCTCTTCGTGTCTTCACTTCTCTCCCCCTATCGCTTTCACTGAAGCAATTTGGGGGCCATCTGTATGGCAGGCTGTGTCGCACTTTTGCATTGTGCTGTTGTACTGTGCTTTGAAAGCAGGAGTCTCAGATTTCCTGATAAGATTCTATTCTGGGAAATACATTTCAGCAGGACCAACTGGGCTGATGGAGATTTAATCACTCTGTTCTTCAGAAAAAGTCATGATAAGGTAATAAAATCTGGGTATTTATGGCCCTCCCTATTGTTCTGTTCTGAAAGGCGCAGAGCGGGGAGAGGAGAAATGTGCAACGTGCATGGAGGGATATTTTTTCCTGCTTCTGAAAAGCGGAACAAAGGAAGACTGAGGATGGGCTGAGCTGTGCAGAAGTGCCCAGACACTCAGTCCTCCAAGTGAAATGGCAAAAGATATGAATATGATGAGTGGGAAGTCTTGGCAAAAACTTGTGAAAAGGGAGAGCTGCACAAGTGCAAGTGTCAGAAGTACTCATGGTTTTGAGGGCTTGAGAAAGAGGAGCCCAGGGAGGAGAAAAGTATACGTTGTGACTAACGCAAGAGAAGGCAATGTCAAAAGCAGTAGTTGTCATCGACCCATGACTGGAATTAACTTCTAAGCCAGATGTAAATCTTGCCGTGGAGAAAGCTGTCTTGTCTAGGGCGTCTGTGGTGGTAACTGTGGAGCTATGGAAACAGTTTACTAATTAAATCTATCTTTCCCCAATCTCTCTAGCAGCTAGATTGCGACGTGACTAGTGAAATTGGATGTGCTGATGTGAGGCCTCTGCAAACTAATAAAATGCTGGTTTGTTTGGGAAAGTTAATTTTGCATTGTGCTTTTATTTCTAGCTACATGTGGTCCCTTTGAGAGCAAGCCCACTTAACTGAGCTGAGTCACGCGGACATGCAGAGTGCTGCTTTAACCCATGGCTCAGCTGAAGCAATCCTGTGATTTGGATGTACACAGATGCTGTACTGGAGTATCCAGGAGGGTGAGGGAAACACTGGGGAACTGAACAAAACCCTAAATCCATGAGAACCTCTGAAGCAGGAATCTAGGTGAACCACAGGACTCTCCCAACGGCCTGGTAGCTTCAAGCTCATCCACATTTATGTACATAAACTTCAGGGATGAGCCTAAAACAAATCCAAGCATGAGCCTACAATAACAGCAGGGGCAAACAACTTAACATGGAGGGAGCCATGACCCTCCACCAAATGCGCTCATGTCTATGCAGCTGTTTGGAGCCACCCTGCAGCACCAAAGCATCATTCCTGTTCCTTGCTTGCCCATTCCTTGCTTGTGGCAAACAACAGGGACAGGATCTTAGCTTATTTCCTAGTTTAAAAACAGTTTCTGCTCTATCCAGAGACATCAGCTGCCATCATTACTCATATTTCTTGGCCTCCATAGGAAGTCTTTTCAGTCTGTCCTCCCCTCTGTACGTCCCCCATCTCCACGCTCATGCCTGGCATGCGTCCCAGATCCATTGATATTTTATTTCCTCTTGGCAGCTTTATCACCATCTGGGCTGTGAAAGGGCGGGTGACCACAGAGACCCTTTTGGGCATCTCCTGTCATGCAGCTCCAATCCTCAACTGCTTATGCACCTGCTTGCCTCTGAGGAGGAGGAGGAGAAGGAGGAGGAAGGGGTCTGCCTCCATATCGCTCTTTAGAGAAATGGATGAGGGAAGCAAACCCATGCTTGGCCTTGAAGATATTCTTTACACATCTGCTTTCAGTAGGAGCAAGGAGACATGCTCCTTTTAACCTCCACTTCCATCATTGCTTCAAAAGTGAATCTGTTAATGATAGAGCTGTCAGGGAACTCTCCTGCTTTTCCCCTCCTCTTTCTCCTCTCCTTCTTCCATTTTTTTGGCTTTGTCACCTTACAGTTCTGCTTTACTGCATGTAAGCTTTCCAGAGAGGCAATTTCTTACAGTCCTGGAGGAGTCTCTAAACCTGACAGCGCAATAAGAAACTGCTGGAGGCGACTAAACTCATCATATTGCTTTGAGGATTACGCTCCTCCAGAAGAGCTCCTCTTGCTCTCCTGTTCTGTGGGAATTTGCAGGCTGCTTTGCAGCCTTCTGCCAGTAAGTGAGACACATGGGGAAAAAAAAAGATGATTTCAGTCAAATGTGCTTATATGTCTGGGTTTGACATATTATTTAAGAATGGTTTAATCTAAGCTTTTGTTATAGAGGCATAGTGATGAGGCTGCAGCTGCAGATATAATACATAAATAATAAGTTCCATTGATTTTAATGGGGTAATTCATTGGCTTGATTCATTGGCTTCAGATGAAGCACCTGCTTATTTCATCTGTGGGATTATGGCCAGGGAATGCAGCATCTTGCAGGATCTGGCCCTTAAATACGGTAACTAGCTCCAGACAATGCAGGGAAGTCTAGCCCTTTTAGTAGAAAGGGTTTTGAGATTATGTCGGGAGTTTTATTACTATTATTCTAGGCAAGGTGCCTGCCTAATATTTAGGGAATAAATCCAGACGTAATGGTCCTCAGGAGCCTGGGGGACAGGGATGTGGACATCCCTGGGAAGCTGCGTGGAACTGCTGATTTCTGAGCTGCAAGGCTGGACAAGGCAGGAGTAACTTTTCATGGTGGCCCTAGAAATAAAATCTGACTGTCCACACAGCTATCTGCGCCATCACAGGGACCACGTTTCTAAAGCCAGAGTGCCATCTTTGGGTTCCTGCCTTCAGCAGGTGGACAGTGTGATCTCTGCAAATTGCACCCACCTTGCACCCCAGGGTGCAAAACTACCTCATGCCCATGCAGTTAGAGCACAAATGTGCATTCAGACTATGATATTAAAACACAGCAACCTGCAGCCGAGCACCAGGTCCATCCTCCTACTGCACAGATGTGTAGCCAGGTAGGAGAGCTCACCTCATCCTGGCCTGGGCACCCCAGCAGAGAGAAACCACAAGGCAAATACTTCCCTCTGAGCAACACTACCGTGACCCCCCAAAAAGGTATGAGGTAGCAGTGCTGTGCTCCCTCTGCCTCCAAGCACCTACAACCTCACCTTCCCGGTCTCTTGGGGGATCTGAAGTTACAGCCCCCAATGCCTTGTTCAACTTCGACTGCTGCTTTGCAGCATTTGGTGCCCTCCTCCGGCTCTCTGCTGCACTGTTCGTCTTCAGAGTCAACTTGCTGCAGACACTGTCCAGTGCTCACAGGTTTTAAGCACTGGCAAGCAAGAAAAGTCAATCATTGATCTACATTTAAATATTTGTGTTTTTTTCCCCCCCGGCCCCCAGTCCTGATGAACAACTCACAATCTTTGAGGTCATCTCTCTAGGTTATTTCTTTCTCCTCTAACCTTTCTTTATTTCCTTTTTTTTTTTTTTTTCTGTTATTCATTTACCTTTTCTCTCTGCTTTCCCCTCTCTGTCTCAGTTTATCCCCAGCTGCATTTAGCTAAGGTTAAGATCTTTTTTTTTTTTTTTTTTTTGAGAAACAACCTCATAACACTTCTCCTACAGGTGCTGCCTAGGAGCAGCCATGAGCCCCATTTCTCCCTGTCACACCCTCTCCAACAGATAATGTCACCTTTTCAGATCAGCAGAGGATCATGAGCTATTCCTGAGTGATGAGGAGGGTCCATTCCACTCAGTGCTCAGCACCAGTCCTTGTCCTGGTGCAGTATTCAGCATTTGCACTGATTTCAAAACAGGTGATGAGAATTTGCAATCGGCTCTGTCAGCATTTTTGGCTCCAGGGAGATGACGATAAGAAACCTTACACTTCCTTAGAGCTTGGATGTTTCACCTTCCCAGCAAGATTGATTTTAATTAATACTGTTGAGGAAGAAAATCCCCAGTGTCCGGGTTTTCCTATAATTGCCCATGATGGGATTTTCTGTTCATCTACTGCAGCCATTTGTTAACATCCTTCACAAGAGGCAGGATATGGATTTTGGGGAATTGTTTCTTTCTAATTTGGTCATTCCTAACATGTTTCTAAATTGTTTGTAGTTTTGGTTGCTTTTTGATTTTATTTGGATTGATTTGGATTTTGGTTTCATTGTGAGGATGCAGGGAAAAAGAACAGACAGTCCTTTTAATACAGCCATAAAATACTTCATGTTCTCGTGCTGAGGACATGAAACAACACTGTAAGAAAACAGCATGTTTTTCCTCAGTACTTTGTCAATATTTACTTGCTGACCCACATAAAAGGAACCAGGCAGAAATGCTTGGAATAGGAACCAATTTGGGGCTGTCAAATGTGCAGATCCGGCATTTGCAAGCACACTTCACTCTGTCAGATTAAGCAATGCTCTTCCACATTTCAGCTGAATCTGCTACACAAAATCCTGGCCTGTGCTCCTGGGACTCATAAAAGCTTTCTGTCATGGTGGAAAAGGACAATTCCACTCTCAGCTAGACAGTTCCCAACACAGTGAGTTCCTATGGGAATAGAACTGATCTCTCATACACAGAAGTTTAGAAAGTGAGAGCAAAGTTTTGCAATTTTCTTTAAGCGCAATATGACAATGTGGTCTTACATTATTCATTGGATAGTCCTGACAGTATGTTACACACAGGAGATTAATCTATACTATGTCTTAAAATCTGAGTCTGCCTGTGCAAGAAGAATAATTAGACTACTGCAAATGTTAAAGAAAAAAATGTTGTAACAGTAATTAAACCCATTTATCTTTCGGAGTTAGAGCAGTTAACATCTCAGGAAAAGGTATCATAGGACAATGGTATGTTTGTTTTTCAAATGATTTTTGTGAATTTAAGGACCTATCCTTTCCAAACTGCATGAGAGAAGAAGAGGTAGTATACAAGGTGGAAAAAAGCCTGAATATGGCCCAAATGTGCTCTCAGAAATGAGGCAGCATACCTTAATTTAAATTAAGTCTTAGTGTCATTACTAAAATTTAAAGGAAGACTGAGACTCCATCAGGGCCCAGGATGTGTTTGGCTGCATACTACACCAAATATAGTGTAAAGACAGTCTATTCCAGCTGGAAACTACAATCCTTTTGCCCTACCAGACAGAATTCTTCTCTTTGTCAGTCAACTCAACACTGACAAGTTTGTGCAATTTGATGACTGTGAGGTGGACCAAAACCCTTCACTATTAGGATGCCTATGGTCAACATCCTTTGTAGCAACCACACAAGTTGCAAGTCAACAATAAATGGGGCTCTACATCTGTCTGGTTCTGCTTAGACCTGATCCATAACTCATGCTGACTAGCACTGTACAGCAAGGCAAGCCTGGGTCCCCTGTGAGGTCCCAGCAGGACAGCCAGCCCTGCAGTAGCTGAATAGTCAAGCAACAACAAAACATCAACGATATTCAAGAAGCAGCTATGTGTGTCTTAGATTAGTGCTGCTGTGTTGGCTTGCCACCCTTACAAGCATGCTGCTGTAGCAGGGTGAAATGAGCTTGCTCCGTGTGCCGAGGTGTCTAAAGCTGTGGCGTCTGGCTCTGGAACAACTGAGGTCCTACAGTAACTGCTGCAACCCAGGCAGGCTGTGAAGGCCAGTGGGAAGAGGTTAAATGCCCATGTTCCAGGTACATAAGGCTCAGTGCCTCATGAATACAGAAAAACTTCCCAGAAAATACTCTTTCTAGCCCATCAATGGCCTCAGAGTCTAGAGAGACTCGGAGTCTCATTAAGACAGGTTGGAAGGACATAGAGCCAACAACACCTGACTTCAAGAGCCTCAGTAAGGGTGACCTCCGCAGATAAAACTGCTGACTGATGCAGGACCGTGACTGCAAGCTGCCCGCATTGTCACCTTTTCTGTTCTGCATCCCTGAGCTAAAGCTCTCAGCACCCAGGGGAAGGCCAGGCAAGAGGCAAGTCAGCAAATGAAATGGGCCTGTGTTGTTCCCTTTGTGCCCAGTTCTCTACTCAGCCTTTTTTTAAGGACAAAAGTCTTTGAGAGTTGGAAAGTGTTGCACCTGTACTTGCTTTTAAAACACAGATGTGGCCTGGACTTTACTGGAGGTTTCCTGAGGAAGCGGGTAGGAGAGAGGGTCAGGAAAGGAAAAGAGGAGGCAAAATATAGAGAACAGAAGTAGGAAAGACATGCAGACTCACTCAAGGGATGAACAGAGATGTCTAAAGAACCAGGCGATAAAAAAGAGTCTGAAAACTGCTATGAGAAGTAATTGATTGAATTGGAGAATGAGGATAGAACACACTTGACACGAAAAAGATGTTAGAAGCTTTCGTCTTGGTTAAATAGTAAGTATTAGGTTAGTCTGGAGAGACCCTGAGGGATGATAAAGGATGGAAATTCAGGCATTGACGGCAGTTGTGGTAGCTGGCAGGTTTTTTTTAGTAAAAGGAGTTACAACAGTGTCTGTTGAGTGAATCAGGATCAGGTCTATGAAATTTTGGGTGCACAATGAGCCCTGTTCTAAGAAGTCTCAGAAAATGAAACTCAGCAACCAAATCCACTGCATTTACACCTGCCTTGTGTTCCTTGGTGCACAAAATGCACCTGCTTGTTAAACAGCACCTTGTGAGAGGTGGGAAGGAATCTGTTCTGGACGTGAACAGAGAGATTTGGCTCATTTCCCTGGCCCAGCTTGTGACAGGGGATCACACAGACCATCCCACTAGATACACAGAGATGACCTTTCAATCATCTGAGCTCCTGTACCAGTCAGCCTGCCAAAACCTGAACTGCCTTGTAAACATACAGTATGCTGGATGGGCATGAAAGTGAGGGACTGTAAAACAAGGAACATATAACTGTCACAGAGCTTAAATTTATCTGCTTTTATTTATTCAGGGTGTTGATCCTCTACTCTCAACAATAACGCTGTTTTCTTATCACCAAGTTCCTAATTATAATGGCGTGCCTGGCAACAACATGTCTTTACACGTGCAAAACCACAGTATGATTTTAACCAATTTTATCCAAGTTTTGTGGTTTCTATTACATATGCCAGTAAGGTTCTTCTTTCCTATCCAGGCTATATATGTGTTTATATATTCTTTTTTTTTTTTTGTGAAAAATATCACTTCATCTGTCTGGGGGTGTCACCTTTTGAAGATGGGTTTTGTCATTTGTTATGCTGCTAAACTACACACTGATCAAGTACCAAATTCCTGTCTTGAAATTAGAACCATGACAAAATGTAGCAGCTATCAAAGAGGTTGTCAAAATCCATCTGGATGTTTGGACTTAAAATCCTTCAAACCTTTCAGATATGAACTTTGTTCCTAAAAAGAAACCTTCTTGGCTCTGTATTGTAAGAATACCTTGGGAAACACATCCTGTATCTATTGTGTTGTTAGTATAAATAAGAGATAGGTCATTTAAAAAATTCTAGATGAATATAATGCTTCAAACGAAGCACAGCTCTTTCTAAATGCAGGTGAGTATTATCACCCCTCAATGCACCACTATATTGTCAAAAGATATAACAGATACTTTCCTGAACTCTGAAGTCCTGGTCTTTGTCTTTGCTGATCCTATCTAGGAGATTCAGGGCACTGTAACTGTGAAAGCAACACTACTGATAAGGAGGAGGTGAAATTTTTCCAGTGTTTACTTTGATAATGGGAATTTTTATATTCTGGCCAGGCTGTAGTTTGTCTTGGTTTGCAGCAGAGAAATGTGCAGTTACAGTGAGAATAGGGCAAAGGAAAAGGCATGTGTGCAATATGAGGCAATAGTAACAACAGAAGCAGCAGCAGCTGCTCTTCCTTTCCTCCCACTAGAGCTGCATATGGTTTGCAGTATTTATCAGCAGGGAGCTATGTGGCCAAGAGGGACACTATTTGTCAGGACAGAGGAAGAGCATAAGAGGTGGAGGAGAAGTCTCCAAGCCTATTACACAAGTCCGGCTCCCATGGCTGTAAATCACCTGCTTTCACAACTGCTTGAAGTTATGACGTTAATCTAAACACAAACCTATATTACCACAGAATTTCCCAAGCCTTGGGCTCTGTGCTATGATACTCCAGGCTGAACAAACTTCCTGTCTGCCTCAATCATTGGCGAGATTTTCAGTTCTACCGTGGGATGAAGTTCAAGCAAAAGCAGCTGAACCTGGCACCTTTCTACTGATCAAACCATTCACATTGCTGAAATAAGCTCATTTTTTTTACATACTCCTCCTGTCAGCTAGCCTTGGTCTTTCCTCTGCTTGAACCTACGCTCAAGATCACATGAAAAGTTGTGGAAATGGAGAGAAAAGGGATCCATCTATGCAAGGCAGATACAGACCTGATAAAACAGGTGGGCTTAGGAACCTATCCCTCAGGATACTAGAAAATAATTCAGGTCTCATAAGGGCCAAAGGCCTTTATTAATTAAAATTCTTCAATAAATGAATCGATAAATAATATCCTAAATGGAGAGCAAAGTTGTATAGAAATTTATTAGGACCAAGTTCTAAGCAAGATCCTAGTAACAGAGAAACGGAGAAGCAGCTGCGGTAATTAATCTAAATATTCTTTGCTGACCTCACAGTATGATTAAATTCATTACAAAACCCACATATAATAGATGTAATGTTGTCTATACCTGTACCTTTATCTGCTTGACTCAGTACAAATACAAAATTCATCAGCTGAGAAAAGCTTTTAGAAATACACATAATTCAATTAGACCATCAAAAAGATGATCTAATCATGTCAGCTCAATTATTCAGACTAGGGCAAGCTAAAATCTTTAATGTTACCTAAACTGAAAGCCTTCTGCTGTGCCAATCCTTTGATAGGAACACTCAGATAAAAAGAGATTCATTTAGACTTTATTATTGCTTTTCATTTTAACAGTAGATCTTCTGGACTAAAAACAAAACAAAACAAAACAAAAACTCTTAGTCTGATAATAATCACACAAATCACACACACACTGTGCAGAACAGATGCAATGTGAACTGTGGCTCCCATAAGTAGGATATGCACAAAATCTTTTAACATTGGACCTGCACACAGAACCTGTAAATTTTGCCTGGCTCCTGTGGGTGTATACATTGGCAGAAGCTATTTTGTCCTCTTTGGTTTGGCATCATGAGAAATCTAAATAATCAAATTATGATGCCTCTGCAACTCCCTTTTTCTGCTGTTATTGTTCATTTTCAGCTTTCTCCATCCTCACTGCATTCTTCCTTCTTTTGCTGTCAATTGTTCCTGTCTTTTTGCCTTTCCCCAAAAAATAAACAAACTAAAGATGACAGTGTTTCTTATTGCCTGCTTGTCTGGCAGAACTTTTACCAGGGTCATTGAGAAATCAGCTGTATGCATAAAGGCACATTATATTCTAACTTCTCCCGAGTTCTATGAAAGGACACAAAATCTGACCTTCAGCAAAACCTCTTTTTTTTTTCCAGTCTTGTTATCTCATTCCTGATTCAGTCTACACCCATCTCCTCGGTCTCCTGTCAATCACGTATACTGTTTTCAGTGGTTAAGGAACTATGCTAACAGTCTGACTCTTATCAGATACTTGGCTTATAGAGACGTTGCACTGAACAATGTGTCACCACCGTTCCTATAGCGGCTGCCACGCAATGAATACATCCTCCCCAAAAACAAAAATATTGTTACAGATACACAGTAGGTACAAGGAGAAGCCTTTCAACCTCAAGCCTCACCCCGAAGCCATCCCAAAGAAACAGACAGTTTAGCCTTGATTAAACAAAACTATACGCTCTCTTCTTTTGCTAAACTCAGCTGCTGCTCTCGGGCAAGTCCCAACTAGACACAGAGATGGCCAGATCCAAAGAGCGGGGAGCAGAGTCAAGGTGCCAGCTGGCTCTCTCAATATTTATTCTTCTGTTAGCTCACTTGATCTTGAACGGTTCCAAAAGTCTTTCACTCCAGCAAAACAAACAAATCGCAAACTACTGAAGGAAGCCTGAAGGGCACAGCACATGGCAACAACAATCTTGAGTACTTTGTATAAGGATATAAACAGACTCTGTGTACATTTATCACACAACATGGGCATTTTTGCTGCCCTTATTTTAATCCGGGGATGACGGAAAAGGAAATGGAAACTGCTGAGATACGGACAATATGTTCAGGTCAAAGTCATATAATTAAATAGCATTGCAGTGAAAAGTTTGCTCATTGATCAGAAATTCTACAAGAGATGATAAGCAAAATGTAGGACTAAGTGCTAAATTTTTGGCATGGGAAGAGATTAACAGCTTTATATCCTAACAATTTGTGTGAGAGCCAGGATTATTGCATCTATTTAGTGACGATCTGTATAAATTGCTGAACAGTGGATGTCATAAAATTATGGCTCACAAAAAATTATTTAGACATGAAAGGATTTTAAATGGTCCTAGATATGAGAGGATTTTAAGGAACTTTAGAAGGATGGAACAGATGATCAGCTGGGCAGTAGGATGGCAGACAAAAGTCATTGCAATATGATGCATTTGAGATGAAACTCTTCAAACTATTCCCAGTCTTTATGCATTGCAAATCAACTAAAAGGCCTTGATGTCCCAGTTAAGAGTTCATTAAGACACATCTACTCAGTGAAATGTTCTGACCAGAAAAGGAGTAAGACATTAAGACATCTGTTTAAGCATGAATCGTATGGAATGATGAAAATATTAAAGTGACATATATTACATAAAATGATACCTGCTCATCTGGAACAGTGTATTAATTCAGTTCTGTTCTCATTTGGAAACTCTAAATCAGAAAAGGAGGTTCAAAGAGTGCGAGAAAAAAGGCTAGAGACTTGGATGATTTCCATATGAAAAGAGACTGATTGGACTATCCCAGCCTTAGATAAGAGATGAGTAATAGAAAAAAAAAGAAATTCATTCACTAATGAGTGGGACTGAAAAAAGTAAAACTTATCTTCCAATATACTCTGTGCTGTAAGGCTAAAAGAGTATAAAGAAGAAACTGATATATATTCAAATAACCTTGTCATCTGGTACCATTTTTGTATGTCACCACTGAAATGCAAAAATTTGATCTGAAAACTCATTAACTGAATGTAGTAATTTGTGTCCAAGAATTTACTGAGATTCCAGAGAGAGCTATACTTCTGTGTCAGCTGTATTGCATTCAACTGTGCTAGCTAGATGAAAAATGTGTAAGAGAGAGTAGTTTGCCAATGAGCAGCCAGCTCTTTACTTTCTGCAAAGGAGTCAAGAATGAGCCCACAACATTGCTGCTTTTGCAGCGGTGTGAGTGGAAGTGGCCAGCAGAAGGGCTTTTGGGGTTTTTCAATGTCTACTTCCCACAGGAACGTTCTAGTTCATTTAGTGGGGAATACAGAACACCTAAGTGAGTCTCCTATTCTGAATCACTCTTAAGAATGAGTTAGCACTGAGTACACGGGAGAAACATATTCCCAACACGGACACCTAGATACCTGAATTAGACAATATGACAATACCAGCTGTATGCTACTATTTTGGCTACCAACACCTACCTCTTTTGCTACTGCAGTTATAACCCAAACTTCGGCACTGATCCAAGAGTTGCCTCCTCTTCTCACAGATACGTGCAGACAGACAATGCCAATTCTCACATTTGGAAATTAAAAAAAAAAAAAACTCATTAAAGTTTCATTCATTTGGGAGACTCCCAGAGTATTTCTTGGGATGGAGCTCACACTTCTAATATGCCTCTGAAACTAGGTTCCTGAATAACTCATTTGCCAACACATTTTCTCTGAGAAGCATTCAGAAATGTTTCTGTAATTTCAAACCTGGTAAATATAGGCTGCCATTATCAACATGTCAGTTCAGCTACCAATGTAACAAGAAAGACGTGTGAACATCATTTCACATGCACATCCTCATTTCAAGCAATTTTAGATAATTCCCTAACTTCCACCCTCTGGTTTTAAAACCCCGAAGAATAAGCATTACACTTCAACTTCAGGTGCAACCTTGCACCTAAGAGTAGAATGAGTCACATATGTGGGAACATTCAAAAAGGACTCTGTTGGAAGTCCAATGGCCACTGTGGGATCTGCAGAGGACATCAGTGTTGCATGGCAGGTGATCTCGAGGCCAGTTGCAGGATGAAATTCACCTATAAGTCTAGATGTTGATCCCCAGGAGTGAGCTCAGAGCCAGGCTGAGAAGCAAAGGAGTATACTTGAGAGCTTCCCCTACGCCCTGCATTTAATAGGAGCTCCAGCTAACTGGCTGCACAAGGAGTCAACTTGGCTATCCCATACATGAGCCAGCTCTATGTTCCTGCAGTGATAGCATGGCCCCTAGTTTTTCCTAGAAGTTTTCCTTCGTCATCTGCTTTGAAGGTAAAAGAAATCTGCAAGAGGCAGAAATTCAGTCTCCTCTACATATCAATGTGGACCAGAGCTGGATCCCAGGAGTGCCCTGCAACTCAGGTGACCCTCAAAACCAAACACTTCATGGTGCAGTACGAAGAGAAGCACAGAGTTCTAATTTCTCCTTATAAGTGCGATTGCCTCCAAGCTATAGGCTAAAGGTATAGACGTAGACCTTTCCAGAGAAAAACAGGCTTTTATAAATCCCTCTGCTTTTATGCAGTTTTCCATGAGGAAGCACCATATCTGCTAGAAGCAAACTGCCCTTTTGAGTATTATCTGGTTCAAATGAAATATCAAAGAATGTGATGGCAGAAGCACATTGGGCAGCTATGGTGGGATCCAGGTGTCCATTTCAGCGCAGCTGTTTTTAGTAACTGACAGAAATTTGGTACCTAGTTTGAATGAATTGGCATGAAAGAGTCTGAGCACACTCAGTGCTTTGTTTTCTATCATTCCGGAGTTGTACTTGTCTCACCCAGATCCTGCAAAGGATTTACCCAAGGAAAATGAAACCAAGCCAGATCTGTCCTGCACTGAAGACACATCCCACATATCTTTGTGAGGATTACATAAGATAGTCTTAAGTGTCATGATATGGACAAAAACTTGTAAGCCCTTAAAAGAAACTCCTTTTTCTGCAAATATCACCATGTTCTTAGATAATCCCTAAGTATTAATACAAAAGATTTTAATCCTCAGAGAGAAATCACACCTCAGAACCACAAAGCTACACTGACAAGGTGTTTTAAACATTAAACTAACCTTTCCTCCCTCGCAGTTTTCTGATCATATACATATATATATATATATATAGTATATAGCTGGGACTACTCTCAAGTCTTTCTGATGAATAAAGTAGACTTTTTTTTTTCTTTTTTCTTGTTTTTCTGTTTGAAATCTATATACTCATTTTCAAGCCACAGAGTGCCCAGCTTTAAAAACATAATTCTGAAACCATTATTTTATCTTAAAGCAATAATGCAGATCATCTCAAAAAAGCTCAGTCCTGAATTTCTGCAAACAGCTGACACAAGGGCTTCTTGCTGACCTTGTAACATGGTTGTGGTACAGAAATCTCACATCACATCCACCCTGATGAACGTTTCCTAGAGCTGGTAAAACAAATTGAGAAGCAATTAGAAAAATCACTGACTTTTCATGCATCAGTGTTTTAAGTAGACACAATTTTCACATATTTATATATATTTTTTACACATGCAGAGAAGACACCATCTTCTGTTATCACTAATTTTTTTAGGAGAAAAGCATATGTTTAGAAAAGGTCTCCATAGGCAAGGCAAGCCTGATAAGGCAACACAGAGGCACATGTTGGAGATGGGAGGTTAAAGAGGAGCCCTGCACTGAAGTTCCTTTGGGCAGGTAAATGGTTTCCCACTGGGCAATTAACAGCATGGAGAAGAACAAGGAAGTCAGGAGGCCTATTTCCACAAAGATGAATAAATAGCATATCTGTAATAATGTAAGGTATAAATTAATTTCACAAAAGAATGGAGATAAATTTTAGTCGTCTATCAAAGAAGAATGAAAATTGTGTAAGGACATCAAAGTAAATATGGTTCTGTCCCTATTTCATCCTTCTACAGAAAAGACTGGTTAGTGCTAGAAACCAGTCTGACATAAACACCATTCATTCTGCGTTTTGTTAAAGTTGTGTACTAATGCATCCATCTTTTACAGATGAAATCAAATATTCAAATCTTATCTGAGGCTAAACATTTCAGAAGACCGGAATGTCAGAAGTACATTCCTTAGTGGGATCACAGTTTCCTGCAAGATCTGCAGGGAGCAAAGGAAAGAGAACCAGTAACTGGAAATGAGGAGTATTGGTGGGGACTTCTGCGAGAGATTTGAAACACTTCTGACAACAAAAAGAATGCCTCTTTTCCATGCATAGTTTTCAAAGTTACAAAACCATGCTGATGAAATCCTGTATTTAATGTGTTATTAATGAGTTCTGTTCATTAGATTTTATAGATTTCAGAAACAGTCATTCTGAAAACCTAGAACTATCCAATCAAAGGTTGAGATTTATAATGTTTAATGGATTAAGGCTAGACTTACGTGGAAACTGAAATGTCTGTTTCCTTGGAAATTCTGTGATTTCAAATGCAATTTTCATTCCGGTGTGGAGTGAAATGACATATTTAGAAATGCCGTACAAAATGAAATGCTAAAAAAGTTTTTTAAAGTTGCTTGAAATATTCTGTTGTCATTTTGACAGGCTCCTTTTATATTATTATTGTAATTTATTGCATCAAGTGATAATTTTCATAGCAAAATTTATTGTGAAAGGAAAAATGGAAATGTTCAGTTCTTGTCATTTTTATATGGAACATGTCAACCTTATTTGCATGCTTGACTTTGCATTCAGAATATAACGGGTAAAATCCAGCACATTCCTGATAAATGCTTAGATTCAATGAAATATCATTTCCTGAGAAGAAAAATGTCCCAGGAGAATGATGCCCAGGTGCACTGTATCTCAGTATGGCGTTGTTCCTAGCCTAGCCCCTCTTGCTCACTCCTGCAATGCTTTGCCTTAGCTTCAGTTAAGGTACTAGGGTGACAATTACTCCTTAGTATTCAGTAGAACATACTTGTATCACATCTGTTACATGCTTAATAACCACTCGCTAGGCTTTAGCACCCTCAGTAAAGCTGTGACCCAGACAGACCTGCAGAATGAGCCCTTCCTGGTGCTTCACTGCATAGTTCCAAATCCTCTGGGGAGGTTAGAGATGATCTCACTGCCCTGGGTTTATCTTTCCCTACCAACTATTGTTTTCTTTTTATATGGGCATCACAGGTGCTAGAAAGCTGTTTCTTCAAGTTTGCTGTGGTCCAGTCTTCTTTTTATGAGCAACAATCCATGCTATCTTAATTTAACGGGTGGCAAAGAGAGTTCGTAGAATTACCGACATTTTCATTTGTTTCCGTTTATCAAAAGCACTCTCACTGTTTCTGCTTTACAGCTTCATTGGCCCATGCTGTGCAAGACTTATATGTGTTTATGTTATGGTGACAAATCAACGCCACAGCTCAGTTACATATGAACTGCATATCTATATTTTGCAGGCTCTGAATCTTGCGCCAGTTTGCTAAATCCTTTTGAGTCCTTCGTTCCCATGAATATCTGCCAGCAGTAAAACCCCCCAAAGCCTATCTTCTATTATTGCTGCACCTTTGCTAAACAAGCAGGCTTAAAAGAAAGGGAAGGGATTTGAGGCCCACAAAATCAAATCTCCCATCATGAAAGCATCACACTAGCAACATCAGAACTACTGCTCCTTTGTTCCTTGCTCCTTAGGTGATGCTGTGGCGGAAAAAAAGTCAAGGCCATGGTGACAAGCTTGTCAAAGCAGGGGGATAATGGATTTGTCTGTCAGAGAGGGGATCCTCCCCCTCTACTCAGCTCTGGTGAGGCCGCACCTGGGGTAGGGGCTGGAGTTCTGGGCTCTCCAGTACGAGAGGGATGTGGAACTTCTAGAGAGGGTCCAGTGTAGAGCAAAAATACGATGAAGGGACTGGAGCATCTATCATATGAGGACAGGCTAAGCGAGCTGAGCTTGTTTAACCTGGAGAAGAGAAGATTGAGAGGGGATCTGATCAATATGTACAAATACCTGAGGGGACAATGTAAAGAAGATGGGGCCAACTCTTCTTGGTGGTGACAGTGACAGGACAAAGGGTAATGGGTATAAATTAAAACACAGCAAGTTCCATCTCCATGTGAGGAGGAAATTCTTTCCTGTGAGGGTGACAGAGCCCTGGCACAGGCTGCCCAGAGAGGCTGTGAAGTCTCCTCTGGAGATCTTCAAAACCTGCCTGGATGCCACCCTGTGCTCTGTGCTCCGGATGTCCCTGCTGGACTAGATGATCTCTAGAGGTCCCTTCCAACCTTAACTATTCTGTGATTCTGTGATCTTCTCAATCAGGTGAAGAAGTGAAAAGCAGATGCCATAAGGGAACACAATTTCCTCCTCTTCATGGGGCATTTGTGTGATCTGAGCAGCAGCATTACCTTGGAATGCTTCACCTTCTCTTTTTATTCCTAAATATCAGGATAAATAAAATGTTAACTTTTCAGCGTGCTTCATAACAATTAATTCCTTTATGTTGCTAAAGGACATTTTAGAAGGGATGAATGTTAGGAGACTTTGAATCACTAATAATGATATGGTTCTCCAAAGCATACAAGGAAATGCACACACTGTCTCTCATGACTCACACTTGGACAAACTTTGATATTATTGCATCTCCCTGGGTATTTATCATTATCTGTCACTCCTAACAAAGTTGGTCTGTCATTCTTCATCTTTTGCTCTATGCCACGAATGGCCTGGCTCAGGCAGGGACTCTGGCACACTGGGGTTACTAGTCTTTGCCCTTCCTCATACTTGATCAGAGTAACACAACTCAGACGTGCTGCAAATTTGGCTGCACCCACCAAGTTCTTGCAGCAGGTGGGTCCCAGTAGCCCCCATGCTATCCTTACCTCCAGCTCTCAGGCACCCCTGGGCAGTGGAGCAGAGGGAGCCCAGAGACACTGGCAATGTTCTCTGCCCAGAGCAGTTTACCTGTATCTCTAGCTTGCCACATAGAGCTGCTGAAATGGAAAATAAATGAGAGAAACATTGGATTAGCATGGCTACAGCTCCTTTGATAGACAAACTGCCCATCCAAGGCATAGCACAGCATTGTGCCACCAGGCCAAAGCCATTAGACACCTCGCACTCTCCCTTATTTTGTCCTAAAATGGTTTATGTTAATACAACATCACATGCATGGTCACTCAGGCAGGAATATCTAGGCCTACCGGAAAGATGGAGGTGGGAGGTCAGAGTCTGCAAGGAGGTGTAACAGCTTCAAAAACAAGCTACAAACTGCACAGGCTAAAAAACCATTCGGGTAATTGCACCGTTTCAATGCTACTCTTACTCTTGACTCCCCACTGTTGGATCAGTGAAAACTGGAACAGAGGCTCCTGTGGATGGAGAGCAACACAGATAACAGGTTGTCCTCTCCCTCCAGGGAACATCTCCTGTCATAGCAAGTAAGAACTCGATGTGAGAAGAAGAATCTGCTCTGACTTTTTTAAAGCTGATCCAGTATGGCTGCACCATTTGTACCCTGGATGCTTTCCTGGTGAATGAACCAGGCACTTGCAGATACTTTACAGATCAGCGAGCTTGCTGGTGCCTTTACACTTCAGATCTACTCAGGATGTGTTAGCGGATCCCTGTCCTTCTTTAAAGGAGCTGGCAACAAGGGAATCCCTCAGGCGCCTTTAATGATAAGAAAGCAAATTTACTGGGTGGCAGAAAAACCTGTATGGGATAAATTTGTCACCAAAAAGAAAAGCCCTTTGAAAGAATGCAATGCTAGAAATGCAGGTATACAGGATCCACACACCTCCCAGGGCCTGAAACACTTGACCTTCGCATTAAGGCTTCTCACCACACCCAAAATGTAGGGGCATCCAGTATAACTTCATGCCTCAGGTACTATTCTTTCCTCTGTACAATGAACTGGAAATGCCTCTCTATCTGCTCTTTCACTGTACTGATATTTGCCTCTCCAACCATCTGGGTTCCCTTTCGTTATTCCCCTGTTAACTGTTTGATTGCCAAGGAGAGTAAAACAACCTTCAAATCTGAATCAGGCCTTGGATTTCAATATTCAGAAGTATCGAGGTTTTGATGTGATCCAGTAGAAGGAATACTTCCCAAACTAGGAGACCAAATTGTGTTTTTGATCCACAGTTTTCAGCAAAAGATCAAGGTATGAGCACGACTGTGTCGTGCTCGTGATTCAGTGCACTCTGCAGTTTGCCTTATTAGATTAGCCTTTTCTGCAAAGAAAAATTTTAAACGCACCTGTAAAAGAGTTAATCTCATCCATGGGATTGTGTTTCAACAGAATTCCAGCCATTTGTATTATTTTATTTAAGAAAAGTTCTTTAAGCTCTTAATCAGGTACAGGATTTATTCCTATTATTGTAAAGTAAAAAGAGGAAAAAAACCAACCAAGCAGGTCTTTAGTAAGACAACACAGAGCCCCTCCTTGTGTTCACTGCATTGCATCAGCTTTAACCTTTCCAAAATGTCCTATTGAATAGATGTCACCTAGAAATACCTAGCTTTGATAGTCAATGACTCAGAAGCTGAACAAAGCAAATTGATACGTTTTATGAAATGGTTCCTGGTGTTTCTGCAAAGTTTACACATCATTACTTGTGCAGGAAAGCTGAGCATGAATGACGGCAATACATTACTCCTTGGATCAAGTGATCACTCTGCCAACCTGCTGCTGATCAGCAAAGAAGCAACCCCAACCGGTAGTGCTGGGTACATCCCCACTGCCACGTCCCTCACCTCCTATGTGCTCCCAGATCTCCTCAGCCTGTGTTGTCCCTAGTGTTTTGCCTAGTATGTCACCCTCCAAGAAGACTCTGGTGCACATGGGATGTAACACCTACCCTACGGTGAGGGTCTTGGCATGGGTCAGACGTAGCGTAGATGTGGACAGGCTCCTCCAAAGCAGGAAACCATCCTGACCAAGGATGAGTGGGAGAGAGAGGGCAGCTGGAGCCCCGTGTTGCAGAGCTGCTCTTCAAGTTAGGAGGCTGTAGAGAACCTGTTCAGAACAGGAGCACAGAAAGGGATTCTCCATCTCTTACAGAGCCATATGCTGAGACACGGGTATGGGGGAAAACATCTACAGTTCTCAAATCAGATGCTTTCTGATATACATCTTACAGCAAAAAATTGTTACATGCATGACTGTTCTAGTAAATTTGACTCTTGTCAACATCCTAATATTTCATCTTCAAAGGACCATGAGGATAAAATATTCATTCTCTCTCCTACATATTCATGTCCCCTAATTTATTAAAAATACCTGAAAGAACCTATAGGTTGAAAACATGACAAATTTAGCCTTCCAAGACTGCAATGGGGTGAATTCCATGATTACCTTTGTTCTACATGTGTAAATTTGATATCCTTTTGTATTGCATGAGGGCAGGAACTGTGGAACCAAACCTACCAGAGATTTTGTGACCTGTCCTGTTCAGAGCAATCATTATTACCAGTAGTGGTATCATTACTGCCCTGTGAATGGTCTGGAGAAAACAAGACCTCAGGAGCCATTTATGGTCACTGATGCTGCTGATACTGATCAGCTTTCAAAGAACAGGTAAGAAATGGATTTTTCTCAAAAATTGTCCTGAATCCCTTAAGTAGCCACACAGGCCATATACAAGAAAACAATTTTTATTTTGCCTAAACATTCCCATATAAATGTTTTCTTAATGGATTTGCCCACATGCATTTTCTTTTTCAACAAAACAGCCAAAAAAAAATTTTAAATAGATATTACTTGTAAATGATCCCCACAGAGTGGAAAGTGAAAGTAGCTTTGCACATAATTTCCCTGTAGCTTCTTTTATGATAGCTGAGTTTAAAATAATTGCAAAATTAGTGTTTGAAAAATGCACCAACAAATCCCACTGTTTGGCAGCTATTGAGCTGCCAGAAAATAATACCATTGCTTACAGTGCTGTGGGAAAGACTTCAAGGTTTAATTTAGGCTGATCCATGTATGAATAAATGCTTAAAGTTTTTCCAAAAAATCATGGATTAATTTATTTCTAAAATCTTTAAGCCTTGAACAATATTCCTTTATATAATTCCTCGCAAGAATCTGGCAGTAAACTTTTGAAAGTTTGGTATCTGAATGTTATTTTTGGAAAGATACATAAGGGCAGGATTAAATATTTAATTTTTCTTCAGGCATGTGATTTAAAAAGCTTCAGAGAAATATCTAGAAGCAGATTTTCAAATTCCTATTTGAAGTCAATGTTGCTAAAGGAAATTTCAGGGTTGCCATCAGCATTTTGCAGAATACTAGATTAAGAAAATAATTATTGCTGTAACATAAGTAAATCTGCAAAATAACCTAAAAAGCCTGTTAATGAAAATATATTCTATCTATTGGAGCCCTGGCAATGCATCCATGCACAGCATTACAACAGCCTCACTATTTAAGAGTACCGTCTCACTTTTGTCTTGCTGTTATTTATCTGCAAAAATAAGCTTCCTTTCTCAAAACTTTTAAATCTCCAGCCATTACAGTGCATCATTTATGTACATGGAAATATGCTCTTGGGAAGTTTTATTTTCAGAGAAGTTTGGGGGCTATGAGAGTCTTCATAGTGGAGTTATTTCATAACTGTTTGTGTCATAAGAACCCTCTGTGAAAGAAAATAACAACTTTAATAGTCACTACTTTTTGATGAGACAAATATAGAAACTTGGGCTACTCTAAGACCACCAGTCTCACTGCAGCCTAGACAAAATAGTCCTGCAACCTCTACGGCCATCAGACCTAAACTGCAAAGATGAAGATCATTTAGCCATGCTTTTGAACTAATGTTTGCAATGAGTTTGGTGATCTCGTCTTGGAGAGGAGTAGAGGATTTTTACATAATTTGGGGCTCCGAAAGGAATAGCACAGATGCAGACCCAAAGAGATTCTACAGCCACACCTCTGGGAAGTCTTTGATAGCATTTCTAGGAGCTAGAGATGAATCAAAGGAGCCAGCAAGGTCCAGTAAACACACTGCCTGCAGTCGCACTGCCAAGAAAGTCCCTCTGACATACCCTCACTCCTTGGGTGCTGGCAGAGGTGTCTTCCAGATGCCAAGTCTGGGGGCTTCATGGAGTTGCGCTGTCAAATTCTTGGTGCACAGGGGAGCCAAAGTTGGAGTTAGGGATGTTTGCTCCCCAGAAGACAAATTGTGATATTCTAGTTGAAGATATTGGACTACAAAGGAAAACAAAAGGACTTATAAATTCGTTTTCAAATTAGTCTAATTCTGCAGGTAAAGGAAATCATCCACTGACAAGGAGGTAAAACACTTCCCAGGAAGCGCAAGCCTGCTAAACCTCAAACTTACTTTTTCCAGAGTTGTTCCACCCTAAAATGATCTTGCCTGAGCCCAGAATCAGCCTCAGGACTGGGGCTGAATAAGAGAGCCAGATAACAAAAGATTCCTAATCCCTTTATTGCTTCCTTTGCTATTAAATCTCTTAGTGATTGGTTAGTGAACAGGTTGCATAGCTCCCATCATCTCAGGATAGGCACTGGAGCGTTAAGGTAAATAAAAGCTGCTGCATTGTGCAAAATGCTCCATGCCTTTGAGAGGTAAAGGCAGCGCTTCCCAGGGGCTGCACTTCAAACTCTTTTCTGTCCTCAGCAAGGGTGTGAAAACCAAATTTTCACAGAATTTAGATGCTAAAATTCAAGTCTTACTCCCACTTCAGCCCAGGTAGCAGAAAACTGCCTGGAACTCCACTCAAGTTTCCTGTGGTCTCCTAAAATGCTCTTGGAGCATTTCCAGCAGGTGCTCAGTCTCCTCCTGGGATTTAGTGCAATTCACCGCTTTGAAAAACACCTGGAACAAATGCTGCATTCATTCCTCTCCTGCTGTTTCTTTCTTTTTTTTCTTTCTCTCTCTCTCTTTTCTTTTTCTTTTCTTTTCTTTTCTTTTCTTCTTTTCTTTTCTTTTCTTTTCTTTTCTTTTCTTTTCTTTTCTTTTCTTTTCTTTTCTTTTCTTTTCTTTTCTTTTCTTTTCTTTTCTTTTCTTTTCTTTTTTCTTTTCTTTTCTTTTCTTTTTTTTAATAAAGCAACACTCTAATGTTCAAATTGCCTAGAAACTAAGAGATGTTCATTCATTTACTTGTTTGGAAGAGCTGAGGCTCTTTTTTTACTCCTCCCAAGTGTCTCATGTCCCAGAGAGAACTAGGACCTGTCTCCCAAGAGAGAGGAAAATTTTCAAATTTATTACTTGCATTTGCACTACTGCTCAAATATCATTCACATTAGCTATAGCTATGTCGGCAATCGTTCTATAGTTATATAAGAATTTCACCCAGTAGTGTGCTTTTAAATACATCTTTTCACTGTAGAGTAGATAACAGCATTGAATATCCTGGGAAAGGGAAATGAATATACTCAAAAGCATGCACACGAGGAAGTGTATCTAGGCGTGCAAGGACATAGCCCAAAAAGGAGTCCAAAGAACTATCTTTATCTCCTGCTAAATTGTCTCTTACTGGTCTGAGCACTCCTGGCAAAACATCATTAATTATTGACACTGCTCAACCGGTGACACCGTACTGAGTTTGAAGGCATTAAGTGGTTGGAAAGGTCTGTGCGCCTCTCTTCCTTATACCTGCAGCATATGACATAGCTGTCAGGTGTTCACTGAGCTGACTATTGGCTGAAGGAAGAAAAATCTCAGGCAATTTGACTGCTAACAGCCTGAGTCTAACGTTTGAATGGCAAACCTGTTTTGTAAGATGACGCTCTACCACATTTCCCCACGCCACCGAATCATGCTAGTAACTCAGGTACACGCATTGCACTTCTCCCTTATCTACAAAATAGTGGGAAACTGGGCTTTGTCACATCCCATTGTACAGAAGATCAATGATGCTTTCCATAGCCAGCCACTTTTCTGGCTATGCCCTTTTGATCGAACAATCCTGGCAGATTTATTTGCAGCAGCCTTTCTGGTTTTCCATGAGTATGTTCACTTAAAAGCTCTTTGCTCACAAAGGACTTGGTTAGGAATTCTGCTTCATTGTATGTCTGTGAGGGAAACCATTTGCTAAAAAAAGCAGCATTTCTTAAGCATGTTACTTTTACGCTCTTACAAAATTTCCTGAGAGACCTACTGCAAGTACAAATGAAAGCCTTTCCTTAATAGATAGTTGCAAAATCTTACCAGCTTCTGCAAACCACCGGAGAGTCTCCAGAGTTCTGTCCCTGATCCAGCTTGTTAGAATATAATGGATCAGTCAAGAATCTGCATTAAATGAGCAATAATCTTGTTGAGATCAGGGATACTGAATAGGGAACTGTTAAAACTGAGGGAGCTGGTTATATTTACCTCAGACCTTTCCATCTTTAAAAGCTATATCTGTCTCTGCTCATATTTGTCTTGTAATATTTTTTAAAATTAATGTACAATAAGTATTTATTTGGCAGATGTGCAGAAGCAGGCCACAAAACATTCCCTAATATATTACTGAGGGACAGAGAAATGTGTCTCTGTGACTCTGGAGAAAGACACTTGCCTTGATTAACTTCTATTTCTACGAACAGAACAGTAAGAGTAATGCGATACAAGCCAGGTCCCTGTTCAGCCAGAATGGAACAAACATCCCCTGAAACTTCTTTAATCCTCCAGGTAAATAATGATAAGAAACTGCAGAGAAACCTTTAATATGTTTCCTGCTTCTTCCTTGAACTATTTCCACATTAGGGACACTCTTGTTCTACAAATTGAATTTATATTTTATTTAATGAGGTAAAAATAAACTTTAAAAAATTGAAACTTTAAAATAGGAGACTTCTGATATAAGAACTTAAAGAGACAAGAGTTAAATCCACATATTAATTCCACAGAAATGGTTAGCAAGTACTATTTCTTTGATTCCATTTGAGCAGAAATTTTATATTTGGAGAATGCATATATTTTTCCTTTACTTTTTCTTGGACTTGCTCTAAATACACTGCATGCATGACCAGTGTTCAAGGCAAGTCTTGCAAATGGCACAAAGAGGACACAAAGCAAAAGATATAAACGTGGCACAGATTTGAGAATCTGATATAAATAAGGATTGCATGAAGCCTTATACTACCAGGATTTTGCTGCTTTCATTCTCCAAGATATTTTGTTTAAATTTGCAAAATCTTTATGTGACATTGCAATATGCAGTGTAGACACACTTACTCTGAGTCTTAATTGCAAATCACCAACTCTGTTATGAACTGATGGCATCTCTGATACGCCAGCCTGCCTCTCACTTCATTGCAACACCTTCCTTAAATCCACTTAGAGCTGAACCAGCTCTTGAAACGGTAGGATATCTGTTGAAGGAGTTCTAGTTTTAGTCTACTTAGAGTTAAAAATAGGCTCAGGATCTAGGAATGGATGCAGAACTGAAGCCAAACCACAACATGAAACTTCTGTGCAATGCAAATGTGTGCATATGTCCCATCCATCAACACAAAGACAGCAGAGTGCCCTGCAGGGTATGGAGGCGACACAGGAGAACAACGAGCAGTTCAGTTGTTTGAGATACGTCTCCTCCAAGGAGACAAGAGAAGACTCAAGGGAGGAAGGTTTCACGGAAGTGAAGTTCAGGCTACTTGAGTTACAAGACTAATGACACTTGGCTTACAAAAATCTCACTTCCTTCTTCAGATGAAAAAAATAAAGGTAAATGCTTAGACAGAGCTGGGCCTGCACAGCCTGAAGAAGGCTGAGAGGGGATCTGATCAGTGTATGTAAATACCCTAAGGGAGGCAGTGAGGAGGATGGGCAAGCCTCTTTTCAATGGTGGCCAGCGACAGGACAAGAGGAAACGGCCACAAACTGAAGCACCAAAAGTTCCACAGGAACTTAGGGAAAAAATTCTTGACAGTGAGGGTGACAGAGCACTGTAGCAGGTTGTCAAGAGAGGCTGTGGAATCTCCTCTGGAGATGTTCAATACCCGTTTGGACGCAGTCCTGTGCCACGTGCTCTAGGTGACCCTGCATGTGCAGGACGGGTGGACTAGATGACCTCTAGAGGTCCCTTCCAACCTTAATGATTCTATGATTCTGTAAAATAGGTCAAGTTCACAACCAGTCATAGTGAAGAGTATGTTTTCTAAAATAATGCAGGGCACCATTTCTAAGCCTCTCAGAGAAACTTTGAATTAACAAACAGGGTAAATGTACGAAATAGGACAAAACCAAGACAGCTGGGAATCAAGGCACAGAAAACACACATCTCAGTAAATACTCTTAGTATGGGAAAGCAAGCAAAAACTCTAGTTAAGAGACATCAGAAGATTTTACAAAGATGGAAGAAAATACAAATACTTAGAGTGCAGCGATATGAAGCAAAGGAAGCACAATGCAGGGGAACTCTCTCTGGTTGAGTAGTGAGGCAACACCCTTTGCAATTAAAATCTTGGAAACGCTTGTTAATGATCCTGACAGAGCAGCTATTCCCTTTTCAAACACAGCAACCAATGAGTTGAATACAATCAAGGTGCCTGGAGTCAGGTCAGACCACTCCTGGTGTCACTGCAAGATGACTAGATGGTGTTGCGTATTCCTGACCCCTTTTGAGGGACAGACTAGCTCTTCTGGGGAACGACTCTAGAAACAGTATATTTAATATCCACTACCCAGTGAGAACTGTTTTTTCATGGCAGGAGACAAAAATAAATTGATGTTACCATAAATTATTCTTACAAGTTGGACACATTCGCAGGTGCCTTGAAAAAGGTATTTAATAATTCATTTCTGATAAACATCAATATAGAAGGAAGTTAAGAGAAGCAACTCTTGCCTCAGTAGCCATAAAGCAGCACTCTTTGGGCAGAATTATTCCTTATATGCTGTATAAAACTTACGCTGTTACCATTTTGGGGGGATATCTATTGTTTTCTTTACAAGAGGTGTGGAAAATATGAAATATACAGAAAGCAAAATTATACTCAGTCTAAGCATATGCATACAGAAAAATGTACAAATCACCACCAGAAATTTCTGAAAAAGTAGGCTAAAAGCCCAACTTGGAGGATACTGAGCTATACGTGGATCTATGCCTACTGATAACACTGCTGCATGAAGACGACAGCTCTCTGATTCCCCCAGCAACTTACAGCATAGCTCAATGCTCATTTAAATTGTATTACAGTACAGAGATGAATTTTCTATTGTGTCCTTGTCAGTTATAGAATAATCTTAGAACTGGTGTTGCATAAGCTTCTACAACCTGATATTTTATATTTCATTGTCACAGACTGGAAAGATCCAGTTTGCTAATACGGACAATGATGCCACAAACAAAAGACTGCATTTTGAACTCTGCTGTTCTAAGTCATTAGACAGAGTGATCTTACATTAATTATTCCACATGTTGGTAAAAAAAAAATCATTTAATATTCCATACTGAAAATGTCAAGGTTAATAACTCAACTGGCAGCAAAAAACTGTTAGCAGGAAAAAAAAGACAAACAAAAAAACATATTGAGACATGTTACAATATTAGACAAATAAAAGGAATTTAAAATTATGCTGGATATATAATTTCAGTGAACATGACACCAACAAAACAACAGCATATTCTGCTTGTGTAATCATAAAGTTACATTTTATACTGACATTTTTCAAGTAAACACACCATGCCAGCTTTTCTCTTGCACATTATATTTTCTCCAAACAACTTCAAGCAAGACCTACATTTATACCACAAAACGCTCTAAAAAATCTTCAAACACGAAGTTTATTCTAGGGGGTTGTGTGAAAATCAGCCTGTTCAGCGTGTGTGTCACCCAATCTGTACCTTGGCACTTTGCCTTTAGGCACTGTGTACAAGAACCAGGCGCAGGTTGGTATTTAAAGCTATAATTCATCCCTTCATCACAGTACTATTGGACTCATATCTTATAGTATAATGAAGATATTTTTTCTATCAAATCTGACCATCTGTTTTGCCTTGAGCAAAGGAATCGCACCGCATTAAAGATACTTAAGGGGGAACCCCCTCAAATGCTCTTCTATATTTAAGTGTATCTCTCTTTTACATAAGACTATTAATTATAAACTAGATATTAGGCTCATAATTTAATATTGATGCCTAGATATTTAGGCCCTAATTCCGCTAAAGCATCCCTACAGCTAGGTAGGTATTGAAGGTTCACTGAAATAAAACGCTAACATGCTCTAGATCAGGCTTTGGCACAGGTGTGAATGCAAGCACAGCGCTTTGACTAATCTTTAGCCTATCTGCAACTGCCATTACTCTGCCACAGCACAGTCAGCCATAGCCATGATCATCAGATTACTAAAAATAAGAACCCAGTTCTTTTCCTTCAAAAGGAAATGTGGGGTTTTGCAAGGTCCTTTGTAGCTATGTCTGTACAAACTGGATGCAAAATGCTACCAAAAGGAAAAAAAAAAAAAGATTAGAAAGCCCTAACAAGGAGACTGAGCTTAGGAAGCTGGTTATTTTTTCCTCATTTGTCCCTTTCGTTCTGAATTGCCCCAGCAAATACCTTATGTTTCATTGCTGTCTGGTGACAAGGGCTGACCTCTCGCTCCACTCCTAGTACAAAAGCTTTTATGTTTTACATGTTGCTAGGAGGGAAGACCTGGAAGGACTGTACAGTGTTAGTTTTCCTATTGCCTCCTTCACACCCCAGGCTGTTCTACGCGACCTTTGGCTTTGCTCTTCGCTAGTCCCCTGCAGGAAGGAATGGATTCAATACAGAACTTAATTTACAGTTAAACAGAAAGACCAAATGACTTGGTCAAACGTAACACATTCACAGCAGATAATAGAAACATGCAAAGAAAAACACTGTCAGAAATAAATGACTTCCCTACCCTCTGCCCCCTCAATGCGAGTTGGCATGCATTTTAGAACATGAAAATTTCCTTTGCTTTTACAGCAAATAAACCCACGTATCTAACTATGAATATTCTTATTAGCTGAATAAAGGCTAATATATTTTAATGCAAGTGAGATTTTGAAAACAGAAACTTCCCAGATTCTGTTGGATTTAGTTGCACTGTGCAGGTCTGTTAGCATGTACAGGTCCCATTAAGGAGACATCAGTAGAATGAAAAGTCTATCACAAGAAAACTGAGAGGGTTGTGATTGCTCTCTGTGTATATTTGGAAGGAAACACTATGGAAGGAGAAGACTTATCAGTTATTTTTCCACTCTACCCTGATCTTCTGCCTCAGAATTTCATTGTTTTACAAAACTGATCCTCCAGAAACTCCTTTGAGAAGAAGGTTTTACTAGATGGCCTCTACAAATCCCTCCTTACCTAAACTGCTGTTTAATTCTCTGGAGCCTCATGGGCCTAAAGCTTACTTAAGAGTCAAACACTTTTAGCACACTCAGGGAAGTTCTGATGAAAGAGTAACCTGTGCATTAGCCACTTGGGTTGCTGTAAAAATATCTAGTTTTTAATTACTCTTTTATATTGCTTACTAATGTCCTTATTTCACATGTGCTGCACTGTTTGATGAGGCATAGGATGGCCTCTAGTGGCCCAGAGAATGCACAAGCAGAAACCCTGTTTTGTTTCACTCATCAAGGTATCCACACAGTGAGGTTATACAGACAAACACACCTCACACTGAAAAATAGGCTGGGCTGATATTAAGCAATCTCCATACACCTCCTTTCCCATTTCAAGCAGCACCTACAATAGTAACACACAAGATGAATTTTTCCTTTCAAGAAACCAAGGCACGTCATTTTCTAGAATAGAATTTGATTTCATACCTCTATTGAAGATATCTACATTTGGAAAACCTCTACCTAATTAGTACAGCAGGGACTTGAATACGTTGGAGATGTGCAATCAATGTACTGCTTTTGTATCAAATGAGCTTGGTGATCTCATTTTAGTCCCCAGTGGAAGCTTTTGAATGCTTCAGTCTACTACTAGGACTAGCATCTTTCAGTCATTCAGCTCTGTGGGTACATGGACCCTACCTGAAACAACAGCTGAGGGGTAGCTACCTTCACTGCAACAACACTGGAAATTAGGAAATGCCATTTATTTCTGCAGTATCACAATATAAATTCCTCCCTCAACTACCAATATAGTGGCAAAAGAGAAGGCAGTGTGCATCTGCCCTCTTCTAGGGTTGCAAGATTGGCACATTTTCAGATGAAGACTAGGCAATGTTTGAGGCTGATGTGCTTTGCATGGACGCCAACCTGACACAAAACCAGAGGAGTATTTTTTTTAATTAGCTACTTCCTTTAAATAAATTTGAGAGAAAAAAAAAAAGGTGTTGTCAGTTGCTCCTGCAAACCCAAATCCTCTCCACCCTACCTGTGAGAGAATCAGCGGGCTGCGAAGTAAGAGACACTCAAATGACCTACTGTTTCTCTCGTAAGCCAACCTCCTCTTCCACAGTCTAGGCAACTGGTGCCATTATCACATTTTCTGATGTTCCATCATGCTTACATTGCTCGTGGAGACCTTCCCTGTTCCCAGTTTGAAAAGTAAACTTCAGCCCAAGAACCCCCCATTTTTTGTTAGCAAATCCAAATGCTTTTTCAATAATGTTGTCACAAAGGTACTTTGACGTACAATGGCTGAGCAGGGTGGTACTCGTCCTCAGGAAAGTTTTGAATGGATGCACAAATGTAACTGCATTTTTTAACCATAAATCATCACTTCAGGCCCACAGGTTTCTTGCCCAGATAACGACAGGCTTCTTAAACTAGGCAGGACTTTAAGGTGTGTCAGCTGCTCAGCTAACAGAGCAACGTGCTTGCATTACCTGAGTTACTTCCATAACATTTGGAATTTGCTTTCAGAGGTAGCAGAGTTACAAGGCAGCTGAAGCAAATCACGTTTGGACAAATAGTCTCAAAGCAACAAAATGAACTGGAAAAATCGCTCTATGCAGTGTTTTGTACAACACATATTCATAGCCTTGGCCTTTTTTTGCAGCGTGTATGCAGGTAAGAACTACCTTGTTTTTATTATTTCACAGAGAACTCTAAGAAAATGGTAACATCTTATAATAAAGTTTTTTGTTGTTTTGTTTTTTTTTAAGGAAATTGTGCATGTATGTCTACATGTCTACATGTACCTATATGTAGGATAGGACCAACAGCTAGCAGAGTGTATTGAAAATTTTCCCTCAGAATATTTAATTGTACATGCATGTGCAGACAACGCTGGACATGAAGTTAGGGCAGAGCTCAGCTGAGATACTTTCTAGTAATTTTATATAACTTTGGGAAAGAACAGAAAGAGAGAAAGTCCCAGAGAGTTAAAACTGGATCAGTCTATGACAAGTGCCTTATAATGAGAGGTAAACACATAAGTAGTGACATAATTGAATAAGGTTAGGTTTGCTTATTTCAAAATGAAAAATGTGCTATACCAATCCAATTATACCAATCAAAAAAAAAAAAAAAAAAAAAAAAGGATTTTCAGGTATTTGTGCATTTTGGGAGGATCTTTGCAAAGATGAACATAACTGTATACTTGTACCTTCTCACCACTGGTACAGATATATCTGGTGTTCATAAATAAGCAGCCCATCTCACTAATTTTAAGAACCATACTATATATTTTTGTGTAACGTGCTTGCTGTATGTGTCATGACAGAAATGCTTTCCCTTGCAAATTTTGGATCCTCAAGTCACAGAAATAAAATATTGCACCAAGAATTTCAGAGAGAAAGATCAGATGAGTAAATCAGTAAAATGCTTTTTCTTCAGGATTCTGTGTAGGACAGGTTATGGATTTCTCCCCCAAATGCCACCACAAACCCATTGCACTCAGTTACATATGACAAGATTAGATCATAGTTTGTGCAAGGGGCCCAGGGCAAATCACAAACTGAAAGTGTTGGCAGAACTGTGGAGAACATGCAAGATGGGCAGGTGAAGGTTGGGGCTGAGTTTTGCCAGAGCTTTGAATTTAAGGCTGACTTAAGCAGTAAGAATCATGGGCAGGGCTGGCTGGAAAATCTAGGACTATAAATAATTAAGGTCTTTATTAATCAAAATTGGAGGATGGCAGTACATCCACTACATAAAATTTAGGGAAACAACAGCAAAGAGAGCACTGGCAATAACATGAGGAAGATGTAACGGGGCAGAGCTGTTCATACAGGGATTTTCATAGTGGGATTCCTTGTTGTGAGAAAGAGGCAAATGTTGGCTCTGCATCGTTATTTAGTTATTAGGTAGGTGACTGTAACTGGGAAGGACTTGGAAGAAATTGTGGCTGACACAATTCTGTGCACACTGGATCAAAGCTACAACATTCACAATTAAACATTGCTCTATTTTTTCATCCTGGATACCAAAAGGGAAAAATGGATTTGGTTCAGAGAGCAGTAAGTTACTTCTAGTAACAAGTCAGGGAGTGATTTTTAACATTTGCTGAAGCGTTTGGAGATCCAGTTTTCTCAGGACTGTGCCCAAATCCCACCCTGTAGTATAATGAGAATTTTCTAGAAATACAGGATTTAAACTCTGTCACAGGAGGTTCTCACCTGTGGCTGTCAAACTGGTGGGGAATTGCAGAGACAGTTATTAAAATGAATACATATCCATTTGTTCATCACGGAAGGAAAACCAAAACCCAAAACCCTCATGGATAAATCATCAAAAAATATCTCACAGATAAATCCACTTAATGAAACGCTCTACCCATATCTGACCTTTCAAATTGCAAGGAATAGTTAGCAACTATTATTATTATCCTACCCTAGTACTATCACCTCCTCCTAGGTTTATCCAAGTGCAATTCTGCGCTAACACCAGCAGAAGGAAGCATTCAATTGCTAACAGACAACTAAACCCTGCGAAATCCATTGTCGTCTGAGCATTCATGTTAAAGAAATAACTGTTACAAATCTCTTTTCACATTGTTTGGAAAAGTGGTCATTACTGACATGGAAGATTTTCTTTTTGATGCCAGCATAAATGCAGGAATCATTTTGGTGTCAAAACTGAAGTTCAATTAAGGTCAGTCACTTCTTGCTAACTGTAAGTTGTTTTGGAAGCAAAATTAGCGGGAGCCTTTCTGAAGGGTGCCACATGCTCTCAGGATGAGCCTTGGCTTCATTTCCAATTACACATGCACACAGCCCTGAGGCTCTTCAAGGCAGATGCATTTGCAGGGTTGTTTTTTAAAAAGGACATATGTGGCCTGGTGTAAATGTTCATGGAGAGGCATCACATGTATAACACCTCTTCTTTTCTTATTCCTCTCTGCTTATTTTTTGAGGGACCTCACTTATAAGAGCTTCTGGGCATTGCTTTTGGATCATAGAGCAAGGGCTGTGATAGGACCTATTTCCATGAGCAGATTTTGCTGGCAAATTATTTTACTTGTAAAAAAATATATAATAATATTGGGCCCATGTCTTAGCTTATGACTTTGTGTAGCTCTCCCATCCAGAATTTTGATACCTGGTGGACTGAAAAAAAAAGCAGACTGCTTTTGTAGTTAAACATTTGTCACAAAATCAGAGGGTTTATGTCCTTTTTCATACATCTTTAAGATTATAAAATCTAGTCCCAAAGCTTGTTTTGGTTTCAGTTCTATTTATCTCTCTCTCTCTTTTTTAATACTGAATTTCCTCTCACCTAACGACACACAAGAATGCTGGGAGGGTTTCTTCTCCTCCACTTCTTTAACCATTTTACACGGAAAGAATAGAGTAACAGAAAGAGGGTATTAAAGACAAGTGGCTAGCCAAGCAGAAGTGAACTGTGAATCACAAATTGTTTCTTCCTTACTCACACCCGAGGAAAGGTCAAAGACATATATTCAACTTAATCTAACTGCTTGTACAATCAGGCGAGAACTCAACACCTGTCAGTCCCCTAGATCATGATATTTGTGCTAATTTCCAAAGCTTTTGGGGAGAACTAACTCAACTAGGAAAGCTAATTTTAGTTTTGTCAGAAATATATTGTCCAATGATTTTGCCATCTTTGGAAGGAGTTTAAGAGAAAAAGGAAACTGGAAGCAGGCAGAGAACTTCAGGGATGAAGGAACCTAATGCAAAACAAAGTCTGAAGTGTAAATTACTATCATAGATTTTCATACTGTTTTCATATCATCATCATAATAGATTAATCACAATAAAGCATTCAAAAGACACAAAACTGCGTCAAAATCATGAACTATTGGCAGAGGCCCAAAAGAGTTGAAAAGCTTTTTAGTTATCTTCTCAATTCACTGATTACAGTATGCCTTCCTATGTAAGCAGCACTGTCCAGTTATCTAATAATATGAACACATGAACTTGCTTAATTTTGGAAGCACAAAATGTTCCCATGAATCCCACGAAGATGTTCTTCTGAAGCCTCTTGTCTATTCTCCCTTTAGCCAAGATATTTCAGGGACACTGAGGCTAAGCAAAGTATCTGCCTGTAGTTACAGATGGCATTGAGGTAATCTTGGCCTCCAAACCAACCAACAAACAAACAAACAGCAACAACAACAACAAAAACACGCACACACACACAAAAACATACCATTCAGACAAGTAGGGTGAGAGAGGCCAAAGAGGCTTTGTCTGTCCTGTGATTAATTACAGAGTAATTCACAAAATGGCATCACAAAATAATTTCTCTGCATCCATAGAATGGTTATACTACTGACATGCAAAACTGTCAGCAAATCTACTGATCCAAAGTCAACCTGTTACGTGTTCACCTTGAACTTGAATATCAAAGAGATGAATGCATGACTGTGGCCTTCTTAAGGGTGTAGACTAGTCTCCATTCTTGATCATTTAATGCTCAGATCAATGCACACTGAACTTTTCAAGCAGCAAGTTTCTTACTTACCTTACCTAGAGGGAAAGTACCATATTCTAATTTTAAAATCTTTGTGATGTAAGTTATAGGCAGGTGTGTCACTTGCCAAACCCTCAATAAAGTCCTAGCATTATGCAAGGTACTTCAGTTTAAGAGCATTTCACCTCGACCATCAGACTCATCTTCTTCCCTTTGTTGTGAGAGTTATTTCCGTGTTATCAAGAGCCCACCAGATACTGAAGGGAATTTCTGGGTTCAACTGGTGAAATTATTGTCTTATAAGGAAAAAAAGATGGATTGGACAAGAAATTTACCTCGATGTAAACAATTTATATGTGTTATCCTAGCATTTTATTGCTTTTCAGGTAAGTTTAATTTCTTTCTTACTTTGAGAAGATTTGATGGTATGACTTTTTAAGTTTCCCATTTTTTTTAAAGTGAAATACTACTACTCAAAACAATAACCAAAGAGAACACATTGTGCTCATATCTGTGTAAGTGCTTTAACAAACCTATTGGCTTAATTCAATCGAATTTTACCTTATGGTGCAAGTGAAAAAACCTTAGCCATAAATTTTTCCTGGTAGAACTCTTATGCTGCACAGCATCCTATGATTTTATAGTACTTGCATTTAGTTTATTTTTTACTGGTTAGAAAGAGAAAGCAATGGAGATGAAAATGTATGATTTCTGGCCCAACTTTAGTGAACAATATAAATAGAGAGTTTTAAAACTAAAAGCGGAAATGATCTGATTTTTAGTTAGAAAAATTGAGAATGTTTATATATTGAAAATGGCTGTTTGCTTTTAGCTATTGAAGTTCCATCTTATATTTAATCACATAAATGAATTTCAATGTTTACTTGCTAAACTACTTATGTACAAGGCTAAGCTAAGCTTTTATTCAGAAAAAGACAAAATAAAATAGTGAATAACATAAATGTTCCTAGAAAATAAGAGAAATATTTCAAATTGCACACATTTTACCCTTGAGAAAGTTGTATTTGAAAATCAAGAATGACATTTCTAAGGCTAAGAGAATGATGTAAGGGTATGAGGCTCTAGAATGCCCAAGCTGCTGAAACAATATGTATTCGAAAATAAAAGTTAGCTTTATAAGTAACTCTGGGCCAAATATAGAAAGTAATCACCTGAAAATTGATTTTTTTTGTTTCAATCAAGTCAAAATTAACTGGGTCCTATATAGAAATTTTGCATTAGTAGGTACTGGAAGGACTGTAAATCCTAATTTCTAAAACAGCTAAGACATTTAGAAGTTTAAGTCCCAATAATGTACAGACCAATTCAAAGAAAGGTGTTCAGGAAAATGGATGAAAAATCATGAAAAAATGAAATTTCAAGTGCCTTGGTAAAATACTTATATACATATATACACATACACACACAGACTTACGTAAAAATTAAAATCCCTTTATTTACACCAGCAGTGGTTTAACTGATAAGAATTACTGTTAAAATAGATGCAATTAATGCCATTTTCATTTTAAAAGTGAAAAAAAGCAAGAGTTATATGTAGCTTTAGCTAATAAGTATTGAAGAACACTGTAATGGTACAAAAAAAAAGTGTATTAATTTAAATGTTTGCCAGTAAGTCTTCTTCATACAGTTTTGTTTTAGCCAGTGTAAAAATATCTGCTCAGAGAAGGAGATTGGCAAATAAGATTTTAAATCCAGAATCTTACTTCAAATGGACAGATATTTCCAGTTAACATGAAAATATTATCTACTTTTAACTGCAAAGCTAGAAAAATGAAAAAATAAAGGAGGGAAAAAATCTCCAGCTTTAGTTTACAGGAAGAAAAATATTTTACTAATGCCCTACAAATTTCTGACTAAGAGCAGAAAATTCAAGAAAGATTCTAGAATAGATACTGGGATGAAAGTCTGATAATTTTATGATTTCCTTGTGCATATACGACTGATTCCAAAAGTAAACTACTGCATCCACTGCTCTTACCTCTAATGCTCCTCTAATGCTCTTACCGATACTTCCCCAGCCACAACCACTGATTCCCCAACTACGACTTCACTCCCACCTACCAGCGCTCCCATGACCTCCACCCAAGCAGAGACATCACCAACATCCACAAGGTCAGAGTCAACTTCCAGGGCCACTGAGGGGACCACAAGCACAGCTGTTGGGACAACGACAGCAACAACAAGCTCCACGCCTATTTCCAACACTTCCCCGGCCACGACCGCTGCCTCTCTGGCTCCTGCTTCCTCCTCTAAGCCCCTGACCCCTACTGAGGAGGTCAGCATAGGATCCTCAGCTACAACAGCCCTAACGACCAGCAAAAGCACACTAAGCTCAACAAGTCCAAGTGCTGGGACATCAACACCCCTCATGGACTCCACAACCATTAAGAGTGCTTCCCGAAGCACAACTGGAGTTTTCACATCTCCCACCTTGACCTCTCCTACAACTACCGCTCCTCAAGGGACAGATACCGATGCCCCAACAACAACTTCGCTCCCACCAAGCACTTCTTCAGTGATCCCCACTCAAGCAGAGACATCACCAAAACTCACAATGACAGAGCCCTCCTCCATTTCCCCTGAAGGAACCACAACTGCAGCTGTTGGGACAACCACACCAACAAGGTCCACAGCTCTTAGCGCTACTTCCCCAGCCACAAGCACTGCCTCCCTGCCTCCCAGTTCTTCCTCTATGCCCACAACAGCTCCTGAGAAGATGAGCACAGGATCGTCGGCTGTGACATCGGTAGCCACCAGTAATGCTATTGGGAGCTCAACGAGCCCAAGTCCTCGGACATCAGAGCAGTCCACAACAATTAGCACTCCCTCCCAAAGCACTGCTACTGCTTCCACAGCTCCCGTCTCATCGCCTCCTACAACTACAGCTCATCAAGGGACAAGCACTGATTCCCCAACTACGACTTCACTCCCACCTACCAGCACTCCCATGACCTCCACCCAAGCAGAGACATCAACAACATCCACAAGGTCAGAGTCAACTTCCAGCGCCACTGAGGGGACCACAAGCACAGCTGTTGGGACAACGACAGCAACAACAAGCTCCACGCCTATTTCCAACACTTCCCCGGCCACGACCGCTGCCTCTCTGGCTCCTGCTTCCTCCTCTAAGCCCCTGACCCCTACTGAGGAGGTCAGCATAGGATCCTCAGCTACAACAGCCCTACCGACCAGCAAAAGCACACTAAGCTCAACAAGTCCAAGTGCTGGGACATCAACACCCTTCATGGACTCCACAACCATTAAGAGTGCTTCCCAAAGCACAACTGGAGTTTTCACATCTCCCACCTCGACCTCTCCTACAACTACCGCTCCTCAAGGGACAGACACCGATTCCCCAACAACAACTTCGCTCCCACCAAGCACTTCTTCAGTGATCCCCACTCAAGCAGAGACATCACCAAAACTCACAATGACAGAGCCCTCCTCCATTTCCCCTGAAGGAACCACAACTGCAGCTGTTGGGACAACCACACCAACAAAGTCCACAGCTCTTAGCGCTACTTCCCCAGCCACAAGCACTGCCTCCCTGCCTCCCAGTTCTTCCTCTATGCCCACAACAGCTCCTGAGAAGATGAGCACAGGATCGTCGGCTGTGACATCGGTAGCCACCAGTAATGCTATTGGGAGCTCAACGAGCCCAAGTCCTCGGACATCAGAGCAGTCCACAACAATTAGCACTCCCTCCCAAAGCACTGCAACTGCTTCCACAGCTCCCGTCTCATCGTCTCCTACAACTACAGCTCGTCAAGGGACAAGCACTGATTCCCCAACTACAACTTCACTCCCACCTACCAGCGCTCCCATGACCTCCACCCAAGCAGAGACATCAACAACATCCACAAGGTCAGAGTCAACTTCCAGGGCCACTGAGGGGACCACAAGCACAGCTGTTGGGACAACGACAGCAACAACAAGCTCCACGCCTATTTCCAACACTTCCCCGGCCACGACCGCTGCCTCTCTGGCTCCTGCTTCCTCCTCTAAGCCCCTGACCCCTACTGAGGAGGTCAGCATAGGATCCTCAGCTACAACAGCCCTACCGACCAGCAAAAGCACACTAAGCTCAACAAGTCCAAGTGCTGGGACATCAACACCCTTCATGGACTCCACAACCATTAAGAGTGCTTCCCAAAGCACAACTGGAGTTTTCACATCTCCCACCTCGACCTCTCCTACAACTACCGCTCCTCAAGGGACAGACACCGATTCCCCAACAACAACTTCGCTCCCACCAAGCACTTCTTCAGTGATCCCCACTCAAGCAGAGACATCACCAAAACTCACAATGACAGAGCCCTCCTCCATTTCCCCTGAAGGAACCACAACTGCAGCTGTTGGGACAACCACACCAACAAAGTCCACAGCTCTTAGCGCTACTTCCCCAGCCACAAGCACTGCCTCCCTGCCTCCCAGTTCTTCCTCTATGCCCACAACAGCTCCTGAGAAGATGAGCACAGGATCGTCGGCTGTGACATCGGTAGCCACCAGTAATGCTATTGGGAGCTCAACGAGCCCAAGTCCTCGGACATCAGAGCAGTCCACAACAATTAGCACTCCCTCCCAAAGCACTGCAACTGCTTCCACATCTCCCGTCTCATCGTCTCCTACAACTACAGCTCGTCAAGGGACAAGCACTGATTCCCCAACTACAACTTCACTCCCACCTACCAGCGCTCCCATGACCTCCACCCAAGCAGAGACATCACCAACATCCACAAGGTCAGAGTCAACTTCCAGCGCCACTGAGGGGACCACAAGCACAGCTGTTGGGACAACGACAGCAACAACAAGCTCCACGCCTATTTCCAACACTTCCCCGGCCACGACCGCTGCCTCTCTGGCTCCTGCTTCCTCCTCTAAGCCCCTGACCCCTACTGAGGAGGTCAGCATAGGATCCTCAGCTACAACAGCCCTACCGACCAGCAAAAGCACACTAAGCTCAACAAGTCCAAGTGCTGGGACATCAACACCCTTCATGGACTCCACAACCATTAAGAGTGCTTCCCAAAGCACAACTGGAGTTTTCACATCTCCCACCTCGACCTCTCCTACAACTACCGCTCCTCAAGGGACAGACACCGATTCCCCAACAACAACTTCGCTCCCACCAAGCACTTCTTCAGTGATCCCCACTCAAGCAGAGACATCACCAAAACTCACAATGACAGAGCCCTCCTCCATTTCCCCTGAAGGAACCACAACTGCAGCTGTTGGGACAACCACACCAACAAGGTCCACAGCTCTTAGCGCTACTTCCCCAGCCACAAGCACTGCCTCCCTGCCTCCCAGTTCTTCCTCTATGCCCACAACAGCTCCTGAGAAGATGAGCACAGGATCGTCGGCTGTGACATCGGTAGCCACCAGTAATGCTATTGGGAGCTCAACGAGCCCAAGTCCTCGGACATCAGAGCAGTCCACAACAATTAGCACTCCCTCCCAAAGCACTGCAACTGCTTCCACAGCTCCCGTCTCATCGTCTCCTACAACTACAGCTCGTCAAGGGACAAGCACTGATTCCCCAACTACAACTTCACTCCCACCTACCAGCGCTCCCATGACCTCCACCCAAGCAGAGACATCAACAACATCCACAAGGTCAGAGTCAACTTCCAGCGCCACTGAGGGGACCACAAGCACAGCTGTTGGGACAACGACAGCAACAACAAGCTCCACGCCTATTTCCAACACTTCCCCGGCCACGACCGCTGCCTCTCTGGCTCCTGCTTCCTCCTCTAAGCCCCTGACCCCTACTGAGGAGGTCAGCATAGGATCCTCAGCTACAACAGCCCTACCGACCAGCAAAAGCACACTAAGCTCAACAAGTCCAAGTGCTGGGACATCAACACCCTTCATGGACTCCACAACCATTAAGAGTGCTTCCCAAAGCACAACTGGAGTTTTCACATCTCCCACCTCGACCTCTCCTACAACTACCGCTCCTCAAGGGACAGACACCGATTCCCCAACAACAACTTCGCTCCCACCAAGCACTTCTTCAGTGATCCCCACTCAAGCAGAGACATCACCAAAACTCACAATGACAGAGCCCTCCTCCATTTCCCCTGAAGGAACCACAACTGCAGCTGTTGGGACAACCACACCAACAAAGTCCACAGCTCTTAGCGCTACTTCCCCAGCCACAAGCACTGCCTCCCTGCCTCCCAGTTCTTCCTCTATGCCCACAACAGCTCCTGAGAAGATGAGCACAGGATCGTCGGCTGTGACATCGGTAGCCACCAGTAATGCTATTGGGAGCTCAACGAGCCCAAGTCCTCGGACATCAGAGCAGTCCACAACAATTAGCACTCCCTCCCAAAGCACTGCAACTGCTTCCACAGCTCCCGTCTCATCGTCTCCTACAACTACAGCTCGTCAAGGGACAAGCACTGATTCCCCAACTACAACTTCACTCCCACCTACCAGCGCTCCCATGACCTCCACCCAAGCAGAGACATCAACAACATCCACAAGGTCAGAGTCAACTTCCAGGGCCACTGAGGGGACCACAAGCACAGCTGTTGGGACAACGACAGCAACAACAAGCTCCACGCCTATTTCCAACACTTCCCCGGCCACGACCGCTGCCTCTCTGGCTCCTGCTTCCTCCTCTAAGCCCCTGACCCCTACTGAGGAGGTCAGCATAGGATCCTCAGCTACAACAGCCCTACCGACCAGCAAAAGCACACTAAGCTCAACAAGTCCAAGTGCTGGGACATCAACACCCTTCATGGACTCCACAACCATTAAGAGTGCTTCCCAAAGCACAACTGGAGTTTTCACATCTCCCACCTCGACCTCTCCTACAACTACCGCTCCTCAAGGGACAGACACCAATTCCCCAACAACAACTTCGCTCCCATCAAGCACTTCTTCAGTGATCCCCACTCAAGCAGAGACATCACCAAAACTCACAATGACAGAGCCCTCCTCCATTTCCCCTGAAGGAACCACAACTGCAGCTGTTGGGACAACCACACCAACAAAGTCCACAGCTCTTAGCGCTACTTCCCCAGCCACAAGCACTGCCTCCCTGCCTCCCAGTTCTTCCTCTATGCCCACAACAGCTCCTGAGAAGATGAGCACAGGATCGTCGGCTGTGACATCGGTAGCCACCAGTAATGCTATTGGGAGCTCAACGAGCCCAAGTCCTCGGACATCAGAGCAGTCCACAACAATTAGCACTCCCTCTCAAAGCACTGCAACTGCTTCCACAGCTCCCGTCTCATCGTCTCCTACAACTACAGCTCGTCAAGGGACAAGCACTGATTCCCCAACTACGACTTCACTCCCACCTACCAGCGCTCCCATGACCTCCACCCAAGCAGAGACATCAACAACATCCACAAGGTCAGAGTCAACTTCCAGGGCCACTGAGGGGACCACAAGCACAGCTGTTGGGACAACGACAGCAACAACAAGCTCCACGCCTGTTTCAAACACTTCCCCGGCCACGACCGCTGCCTCTCTGGCTCCTGCTTCCTCCTCTAAGCCCCTGACACCTACTGAGGAGGTCAGCATAGGATCCTCAGCTACAACAGCCCTACCGACCAGCAAAAGCACACTAAGCTCAACAAGTCCAAGTGCTGGGACATCAACACCCTTCATGGACTCCACAACCATTAGGAGTGCTTCCCAAAGCACAACTGGAGTTTTCACATCTCCCACCTCGACCTCTCCTACAACTACCGCTCCTCAAGGGACAGACACCGATTCCCCAACAACAACTTCGCTCCCACCAGGCACTTCTTCAGTGATCCCCACTCAAGCAGAGACATCACCAAAACTCACAATGACAGAGCCCTCCTCCATTTCCCCTGAAGGAACCACAACTGCAGCTGTTGGGACAACCACACCAACAAGGTCCACAGCTCTTACCGGTACTTCCCCAGCCACAAGCACTGCCTCCCTGCCTCCCAGTTCTTCCTCTATGCCCACAACAGCTCCTGAGAAGATGAGCACAGGATTGTCGGCTGTGACATCGGTAGCCACCAGTAATGCTATTGGGAGCTCAACGAGCCCAAGTCCTCGGACATCAGAGCAGTCCACAACAATTAGCACTCCCTCCCAAAGCACTGCTACTGCTTCCACAGCTCCCATCTCATCATCTCCTACAACTACAGCTCGTCAAGGGACAAGCACTGATTCCCCAACTACGACTTCACTCCCACCTACCAGCGCTCCCATGACCTCCACCCAAGCAGAGACATCACCAACATCCACAAGGTCAGAGTCAACTTCCAGGGCCACTGAGGGGACCACAAGCACAGCTGTTGGGACAACGACAGCAACAACAAGCTCCACGCCTATTTCCAACACTTCCCCGGCCACGACCGCTGCCTCTCTGGCTCCTGCTTCCTCCTCTAAGCCCCTGACCCCTACTGAGGAGGTCAGCATAGGATCCTCAGCTACAACAGCCCTACCGACCAGCAAAAGCACACTAAGCTCAACAAGTCCAAGTGCTGGGACATCAACACCCTCCATGGACTCCACAACCATTAAGAGTGCTTCCCAAAGCACAACTGGAGTTTTCACATCTCCCACCTCGACCTCTCCTACAACTACCGCTCCTCAAGGGACAGACACCGATTCCCCAACAACTTCGCTCCCACCAAGCACTTCTTCAGTGATCCCCACTCAAGCAGAGACATCACCAAAACTCACAATGACAGAGCCCTCCTCCATTTCCCCTGAAGGAACCACAACTGCAGCTGTTGGGACAACCACACCAACAAGGTCCACAGCTCTTACCGGTACTTCCCCAGCCACAAGCACTGCCTCCCTGCCTCCCAGTTCTTCCTCTATGCCCACAACAGCTCCTGAGAAGATGAGCACAGGATCGTCGGCTGTGACATCGGTAGCCACCAGTAATCCTATTGGGAGCTCAACGAGCCCAAGTCCTCAGACATCAGAGCAGTCCACAACAATTAGCACTCCCTCCCAAAGCACTGCTACTGCTTCCACAGCTCCCATCTCATCATCTCCTACAACTACAGCTCGTCAAGGGACGAGCACTGATTCCCCAACTACGACTTCACTCCCACCTACCAGCGCTCCCATGACCTCCACCCAAGCAGAGACATCACCAACATCCACAAGGTCAGAGTCAACTTCCAGGGCCACTGAGGGGACCACAAGCACAGCTGTTGGGACAACGACAGCAACAACAAGCTCCACGCCTATTTCCAACACTTCCCCGGCCACGACCGCTGCCTCTCTGGCTCCTGCTTCCTCCTCTAAGCCCCTGACCCCTACTGAGGAGGTCAGCATAGGATCCTCAGCTACAACAGCCCTACCGACCAGCAAAAGCACACTAAGCTCAACAAGTCCAAGTGCTGGGACATCAACACCCTCCATGGACTCCACAACCATTAAGAGTGCTTCCCAAAGCACAACTGGAGTTTTCACATCTCCCACCTCGACCTCTCCTACAACTACCGCTCCTCAAGGGACAGACAACGATTCCCCAACAACAACTTCACTCCCACCAGGCACTTCTTCAGTGATCCTCACTCAAGCAGAGACATCACCAAAACTCACAATGACAGAGCCCTCCTCCATTTCCCCTGAAGGAACCACAACTGCAGCTGTTGGGACAACCACACCAACAAGGTCCACAGCTCTTAGCGGTACTTCCCCAGCCACAAGCACTGCCTCCCTGCCTCCCAGTTCTTCCTCTATGCCCACAACAGCTCCTGAGAAGATGAGCACAGGATCGTCGGCTGTGACATCGGTAGCCACCAGTAATGCTATTGGGAGCTCAATGAGCCCAAGTCCTCGGACATCAGAGCAGTCCACAACAATTAGCACTCCCTCCCAAAGCACTGCTACTGCTTCCACAGCTCCCATCTCATCATCTCCTACAACTACAGCTCGTCAAGGGACAAGCACTGATTCCCCAACTACGACTTCACTCCCACCTACCAGCGCTCCCATGACCTCCACCCAAGCAGAGACATCACCAACATCCACAAGGTCAGAGTCAACTTCCAGGGCCACTGAGGGGACCACAAGCACAGCTGTTGGGACAACGACAGCAACAACAAGCTCCACGCCTATTTCCAACACTTCCCCGGCCACGACCGCTGCCTCTCTGGCTCCTGCTTCCTTCTCTAAGCCCCTGACACCTACTGAGGAGGTCAGCATAGGATCCTCAGCTACAACAGCCCTACCGACCAGCAAAAGCACACTAAGATCAACAAGTCCAAGTGCTGGGACATCAGCACCCTCCATGGACTCCATAAACATTAAGAGTGCTTCCCGAAGCACAACTGGAGTTTTCACATCTCCCACCTCAACCTCTCCTACAACTACCGCTCCTCAAGGGACAGACACCAATTCCCAAACAACAACTTTGCTCCCACCAGGCACTTCTTCAGTGATCCCCACTCAAGCAGAGACATCACCAAAACTCACAATGACAGAGCCCTCCTCCATTTCCCCTGAAGGAACCACAACTGCAGCTGTTGGGACAACCACACCAACAAGGTCCACAGCTCTTAGCGCTACTTCCCCAGCCACAAGCACTGCCTCCCTGCCTCCCAGTTCTTCCTCTATGCCCACAACAGCTCCTGAGAAGATGAGCACAGGATCGTCGGCTGTGACATCGGTAGCCACCAGTAATCCTATTGGGAGCTCAACGAGCCCAAGTCCTCAGACATCAGAGCAGTCCACAACAATTAGCACTCCCTCCCAAAGCACTGCTACTGCTTCCACAGCTCCCATCTCATCATCTCCTACAACTACAGCTCGTCAAGGGACGAGCACTGATTCCCCAACTACGACTTCACTCCCACCTACCAGCGCTCCCTTGACCTCCACCCAAGCAGAGACATCAACAACATCCAAAAGGTCAGAGTCAACTTCCAGGGCCACTGAGGGGACCACAAGCACAGCTGTTGGGACAACGACAGCAACAACAAGCTCCACACCTGTTTCCAACACTTCCCCGGCCACGACCGCTGCCTCTCTGGCTCCTGCTTCCTCCTCTAAGCCCCTGACACCTACTGAGGAGGTGAGCATAGGATCCTCAGCTACAACAGCCCTACCGACCAGCAAAAGCACACTAAGCTCAACAAGTCCAAGTGCTGGGACATCAACACCCTCCATGGACTCCACAACCATTAAGAGTGCTTCCCAAAGCACAACTGGAGTTTTCACATCTCCCACCTCGACCTCTCCTACAACTACCGCTCCTCAAGGGACAGACAACGATTCCCCAACAACAACTTCACTCCCACCAGGCACTTCTTCAGTGATCCTCACTCAAGCAGAGACATCACCAAAACTCACAATGACAGAGCCCTCCTCCATTTCCCCTGAAGGAACCACAACTGCAGCTGTTGGGACAACCACACCAACAAGGTCCACAGCTCTTAGCGGTACTTCCCCAGCCACAAGCACTGCCTCCCTGCCTCCCAGTTCTTCCTCTATGCCCACAACAGCTCCTGAGAAGATGAGCACAGGATCGTCGGCTGTGACATCGGTAGCCACCAGTAATGCTATTGGGAGCTCAATGAGCCCAAGTCCTCGGACATCAGAGCAGTCCACAACAATTAGCACTCCCTCCCAAAGCACTGCTACTGCTTCCACAGCTCCCATCTCATCATCTCCTACAACTACAGCTCGTCAAGGGACAAGCACTGATTCCCCAACTACGACTTCACTCCCACCTACCAGCGCTCCCATGACCTCCACCCAAGCAGAGACATCACCAACATCCACAAGGTCAGAGTCAACTTCCAGGGCCACTGAGGGGACCACAAGCACAGCTGTTGGGACAACGACAGCAACAACAAGCTCCACGCCTATTTCCAACACTTCCCCGGCCACGACCGCTGCCTCTCTGGCTCCTGCTTCCTTCTCTAAGCCCCTGACACCTACTGAGGAGGTCAGCATAGGATCCTCAGCTACAACAGCCCTACCGACCAGCAAAAGCACACTAAGATCAACAAGTCCAAGTGCTGGGACATCAGCACCCTCCATGGACTCCATAAACATTAAGAGTGCTTCCCGAAGCACAACTGGAGTTTTCACATCTCCCACCTCAACCTCTCCTACAACTACCGCTCCTCAAGGGACAGACACCAATTCCCAAACAACAACTTTGCTCCCACCAGGCACTTCTTCAGTGATCCCCACTCAAGCAGAGACATCACCAAAACTCACAATGACAGAGCCCTCCTCCATTTCCCCTGAAGGAACCACAACTGCAGCTGTTGGGACAACCACACCAACAAGGTCCACAGCTCTTAGCGCTACTTCCCCAGCCACAAGCACTGCCTCCCTGCCTCCCAGTTCTTCCTCTATGCCCACAACAGCTCCTGAGAAGATGAGCACAGGATCGTCGGCTGTGACATCGGTAGCCACCAGTAATCCTATTGGGAGCTCAACGAGCCCAAGTCCTCAGACATCAGAGCAGTCCACAACAATTAGCACTCCCTCCCAAAGCACTGCTACTGCTTCCACAGCTCCCATCTCATCATCTCCTACAACTACAGCTCGTCAAGGGACGAGCACTGATTCCCCAACTACGACTTCACTCCCACCTACCAGCGCTCCCTTGACCTCCACCCAAGCAGAGACATCAACAACATCCAAAAGGTCAGAGTCAACTTCCAGGGCCACTGAGGGGACCACAAGCACAGCTGTTGGGACAACGACAGCAACAACAAGCTCCACACCTGTTTCCAACACTTCCCCGGCCACGACCGCTGCCTCTCTGGCTCCTGCTTCCTCCTCTAAGCCCCTGACACCTACTGAGGAGGTGAGCATAGGATCCTCAGCTACAACAGCCCTACCGACCAGCAAAAGCACACTAAGCTCAACAAGTCCAAGTGCTGGGACATCAACACCCTCCATGGACTCCACAACCATTAAGAGTGCTTCCCAAAGCACAACTGGAGTTTTCACATCTCCCACCTCGACCTCTCCTACAACTACCGCTCCTCAAGGGACAGACACCGATTCCCCAACAACTTCGCTCCCACCAAGCACTTCTTCAGTGATCCCCACTCAAGCAGAGACATCACCAAAACTCACAATGACAGAGCCCTCCTCCATTTCCCCTGAAGGAACCACAACTGCAGCTGTTGGGACAACCACACCAACAAGGTCCACAGCTCTTACCGGTACTTCCCCAGCCACAAGCACTGCCTCCCTGCCTCCCAGTTCTTCCTCTATGCCCACAACAGCTCCTGAGAAGATGAGCACAGGATCGTCGGCTGTGACATCGGTAGCCACCAGTAATGCTATTGGGAGCTCAACGAGCCCAAGTCCTCGGACATCAGAGCAGTCCACAACAATTAGCACTCCCTCCCAAAGCACTGCTACTGCTTCCACAGCTCCCATCTCATCATCTCCTACAACTACAGCTCGTCAAGGGACAAGCACTGATTCCCCAACTACGACTTCACTCCCACCTACCAGCGCTCCCATGACCTCCACCCAAGCAGAGACATCAACAACATCCACAAGGTCAGAGTCAACTTCCAGGGCCACTGAGGGGACCACAAGCACAGCTGTTGGGACAACGACAGCAACAACAAGCTCCACACCTATTTCCAACACTTCCCCGGCCACGACCGCTGCCTCTCTGGCTCCTGCTTCCTCCTCTAAGCCCCTGACACCTACTGAGGAGGTGAGCATAGGATCCTCAGCTACAACAGCCCTACCGACCAGCAAAAGCACACTAAGCTCAACAAGTCCAAGTGCTGGGACATCAACACCCTCCATGGACTCCACAACCATTAAGAGTGCTTCCCAAAGCACAACTGGAGTTTTCACATCTCCCACCTCGACCTCTCCTACAACTACCGCTCCTCAAGGGACAGACACCGATTCCCCAACAACTTCGCTCCCACCAAGCACTTCTTCAGTGATCCCCACTCAAGCAGAGACATCACCAAAACTCACAATGACAGAGCCCTCCTCCATTTCCCCTGAAGGAACCACAACTGCAGCTGTTGGGACAACCACACCAACAAGGTCCACAGCTCTTACCGGTACTTCCCCAGCCACAAGCACTGCCTCCCTGCCTCCCAGTTCTTCCTCTATGCCCACAACAGCTCCTGAGAAGATGAGCACAGGATCGTCGGCTGTGACATCGGTAGCCACCAGTAATGCTATTGGGAGCTCAATGAGCCCAAGTCCTCAGACATCAGAGCAGTCCACAACAATTAGCACTTCCTCCCAAAGCACTGCTACTGCTTCCACAGCTCCCATCTCATCATCTCCTACAACTACAGCTCGTCAAGGGACGAGCACTGATTCCCCAACTACGACTTCACTCCCACCTACCAGCGCTCCCTTGACCTCCACCCAAGCAGAGACATCAACAACATCCACAAGGTCAGAGTCAACTTCCAGGGCCACTGAGGGGACCACAAGCACAGCTGTTGGGACAACGACAGCAACAACAAGCTCCACACCTGTTTCCAACACTTCCCCGGCCACGACCGCTGCCTCTCTGGCTCCTGCTTCCTCCTCTAAGCCCCTGACACCTACTGAGGAGGTGAGCATAGGATCCTCAGCTACAACAGCCCTACCGACCAGCAAAAGCACACTAAGCTCAACAAGTCCAAGTGCTGGGACATCAACACCCTCCATGGACTCCACAACCATTAAGAGTGCTTCCCGAAGCACAACTGGAGTTTTCACATCTCCCACATCGACCTCTCCTACAACTACCGCTCCTCAAGGGACAGACACCGATTCCCCAACAACGACTTCGCTCCCACCAAGCACTTCTTCAGTGATCCCCACTCAAGCAGAGACATCACCAAAACTCACAATGACAGAGCCCTCCTCCATTTCCCCTGAAGGAACCACAACTGCAGCTGTTGGGACAACCACACCAACAAGGTCCACAGCTCTTACCGGTACTTCCCCAGCCACAAGCACTGCCTCCCTGCCTCCCAGTTCTTCCTCTATGCCCACAACAGCTCCTGAGAAGATGAGCACAGGATCGTCGGCTGTGACATCGGTAGCCACCAGTAATGCTATTGGGAGCTCAACGAGCCCAAGTCCTCGGACATCAGAGCAGTCCACAACAATTAGCACTCCCTCCCAAAGCACTGCTACTGCTTCCACAGCTCCCATCTCATCATCTCCTACAACTACAGCTCGTCAAGGGACGAGCACTGATTCCCCAACTACGACTTCACTCCCACCTACCAGCGCTCCCATGACCTCCACCCAAGCAGAGACATCAACAACATCCACAAGGTCAGAGTCAACTTCCAGGGCCACTGAGGGGACCACAAGCACAGCTGTTGGGACAACGACAGCAACAACAAGCTCCACACCTATTTCCAACACTTCCCCGGCCACGACCGCTGCCTCTCTGGCTCCTGCTTCCTCCTCTAAGCCCCTGACACCTACTGAGGAGGTGAGCATAGGATCCTCAGCTACAACAGCCCTACCGACCAGCAAAAGCACACTAAGCTCAACAAGTCCAAGTGCTGGGACATCAACACCCTCCATGGACTCCACAACCATTAAGAGTGCTTCCCAAAGCACAACTGGAGTTTTCACATCTCCCACCTCGACCTCTCCTACAACTACCGCTCCTCAAGGGACAGACACCGATTCCCCAACAACGACTTCGCTCCCACCAAGCACTTCTTCAGTGATCCCCACTCAAGCAGAGACATCACCAAAACTCACAATGACAGAGCCCTCCTCCATTTCCCCTGAAGGAACCACAACTGCAGCTGTTGGGACAACCACACCAACAAGGTCCACAGCTCTTACCGGTACTTCCCCAGCCACAAGCACTGCCTCCCTGCCTCCCAGTTCTTCCTCTATGCCCACAACAGCTCCTGAGAAGATGAGCACAGGATCGTCGGCTGTGACATCGGTAGCCACCAGTAATGCTATTGGGAGCTCAACGAGCCCAAGTCCTCGGACATCAGAGCAGTCCACAACAATTAGCACTCCCTCCCAAAGCACTGCTACTGCTTCCACAGCTCCCATCTCATCATCTCCTACAACTACAGCTCGTCAAGGGACGAGCACTGATTCCCCAACTACGACTTCACTCCCACCTACCAGCGCTCCCATGACCTCCACCCAAGCAGAGACATCAACAACATCCACAAGGTCAGAGTCAACTTCCAGGGCCACTGAGGGGACCACAAGCACAGCTGTTGGGACAACGACAGCAACAACAAGCTCCACACCTATTTCCAACACTTCCCCGGCCACGACCGCTGCCTCTCTGGCTCCTGCTTCCTCCTCTAAGCCCCTGACACCTACTGAGGAGGTGAGCATAGGATCCTCAGCTACAACAGCCCTACCGACCAGCAAAAGCACACTAAGCTCAACAAGTCCAAGTGCTGGGACATCAACACCCTCCATGGACTCCACAACCATTAAGAGTGCTTCCCAAAGCACAACTGGAGTTTTCACATCTCCCACCTCGACCTCTCCTACAACTACCGCTCCTCAAGGGACAGACACCGATTCCCCAACAACTTTGCTCCCACCAAGCACTTCTTCAGTGATCCCCACTCAAGCAGAGACATCACCAAAACTCACAATGACAGAGCCCTCCTCCATTTCCCCTGAAGGAACCACAACTGCAGCTGTTGGGACAACCACACCAACAAGGTCCACAGCTCTTACCGGTACTTCCCCAGCCACAAGCACTGCCTCCCTGCCTCCCAGTTCTTCCTCTATGCCCACAACAGCTCCTGAGAAGATGAGCACAGGATCGTCGGCTGTGACATCGGTAGCCACCAGTAATGCTATTGGGAGCTCAACGAGCCCAAGTCCTCAGACATCAGAGCAGTCCACAACAATTAGCACTCCCTCCCAAAGCACTGCTACTGCTTCCACAGATCCCATCTCATCATCTCCTACAACTACAGCTCGTCAAGGGACGAGCACTGATTCCCCAACTACGACTTCACTCCCACCTACCAGCGCTCCCTTGACCTCCACCCAAGCAGAGACATCAACAACATCCACAAGGTCAGAGTCAACTTCCAGGGCCACTGAGGGGACCACAAGCACAGCTGTTGGGACAACGACAGCAACAACAAGCTCCACACCTGTTTCCAACACTTCCCCGGCCACGACCGCTGCCTCTCTGGCTCCTGCTTCCTCCTCTAAGCCCCTGACACCTACTGAGGAGGTGAGCATAGGATCCTCAGCTACAACAGCCCTACCGACCAGCAAAAGCACACTAAGCTCAACAAGTCCAAGTGCTGGGACATCAACACCCTCCATGGACTCCACAACCATTAAGAGTGCTTCCCGAAGCACAACTGGAGTTTTCACATCTCCCACATCGACCTCTCCTACAACTACCGCTCCTCAAGGGACAGACACCGATTCCCCAACAACGACTTCGCTCCCACCAAGCACTTCTTCAGTGATCCCCACTCAAGCAGAGACATCACCAAAACTCACAATGACAGAGCCCTCCTCCATTTCCCCTGAAGGAACCACAACTGCAGCTGTTGGGACAACCACACCAACAAGGTCCACAGCTCTTACCGGTACTTCCCCAGCCACAAGCACTGCCTCCCTGCCTCCCAGTTCTTCCTCTATGCCCACAACAGCTCCTGAGAAGATGAGCACAGGATCGTCGGCTGTGACATCGGTAGCCACCAGTAATGCTATTGGGAGCTCAACGAGCCCAAGTCCTCGGACATCAGAGCAGTCCACAACAATTAGCACTCCCTCCCAAAGCACTGCTACTGCTTCCACAGCTCCCATCTCATCATCTCCTACAACTACAGCTCGTCAAGGGACGAGCACTGATTCCCCAACTACGACTTCACTCCCACCTACCAGCGCTCCCATGACCTCCACCCAAGCAGAGACATCAACAACATCCACAAGGTCAGAGTCAACTTCCAGGGCCACTGAGGGGACCACAAGCACAGCTGTTGGGACAACGACAGCAACAACAAGCTCCACACCTATTTCCAACACTTCCCCGGCCACGACCGCTGCCTCTCTGGCTCCTGCTTCCTCCTCTAAGCCCCTGACACCTACTGAGGAGGTGAGCATAGGATCCTCAGCTACAACAGCCCTACCGACCAGCAAAAGCACACTAAGCTCAACAAGTCCAAGTGCTGGGACATCAACACCCTCCATGGACTCCACAACCATTAAGAGTGCTTCCCAAAGCACAACTGGAGTTTTCACATCTCCCACCTCGACCTCTCCTACAACTACCGCTCCTCAAGGGACAGACACCGATTCCCCAACAACTTTGCTCCCACCAAGCACTTCTTCAGTGATCCCCACTCAAGCAGAGACATCACCAAAACTCACAATGACAGAGCCCTCCTCCATTTCCCCTGAAGGAACCACAACTGCAGCTGTTGGGACAACCACACCAACAAGGTCCACAGCTCTTACCGGTACTTCCCCAGCCACAAGCACTGCCTCCCTGCCTCCCAGTTCTTCCTCTATGCCCACAACAGCTCCTGAGAAGATGAGCACAGGATCGTCGGCTGTGACATCGGTAGCCACCAGTAATGCTATTGGGAGCTCAACGAGCCCAAGTCCTCAGACATCAGAGCAGTCCACAACAATTAGCACTCCCTCCCAAAGCACTGCTACTGCTTCCACAGCTCCCATCTCATCATCTCCTACAACTACAGCTCGTCAAGGGACGAGCACTGATTCCCCAACTACGACTTCACTCCCACCTACCAGCGCTCCCTTGACCTCCACCAAAGCAGAGACATCAACAACATCCAAAAGGTCAGAGTCAACTTCCAGGGCCACTGAGGGGACCACAAGCACAGCTGTTGGGACAACGACAGCAACAACAAGCTCCACACCTGTTTCCAACACTTCCCCGGCCACGACCGCTGCCTCTCTGGCTCCTGCTTCCTCCTCTAAGCCCCTGACACCTACTGAGGAGGTGAGCATAGGATCCTCAGCTACAACAGCCCTACCGACCAGCAAAAGCACACTAAGCTCAACAAGTCCAAGTGCTGGGACATCAACACCCTCCATGGACTCCACAACCATTAAGAGTGCTTCCCAAAGCACAACTGGAGTTTTCACATCTCCCACCTCGACCTCTCCTACAACTACCGCTCCTCAAGGGACAGACACCGATTCCCCAACAACGACTTCGCTCCCACCAAGCACTTCTTCAGTGATCCCCACTCAAGCAGAGACATCACCAAAACTCACAATGACAGAGCCCTCCTCCATTTCCCCTGAAGGAACCACAACTGCAGCTGTTGGGACAACCACACCAACAAGGTCCACAGCTCTTACCGGTACTTCCCCAGCCACAAGCACTGCCTCCCTGCCTCCCAGTTCTTCCTCTATGCCCACAACAGCTCCTGAGAAGATGAGCACAGGATCGTCGGCTGTGACATCGGTAGCCACCAGTAATGCTATTGGGAGCTCAACGAGCCCAAGTCCTCGGACATCAGAGCAGTCCACAACAATTAGCACTCCCTCCCAAAGCACTGCTACTGCTTCCACAGCTCCCATCTCATCATCTCCTACAACTACAGCTCGTCAAGGGACGAGCACTGATTCCCCAACTACGACTTCACTCCCACCTACCAGCGCTCCCATGACCTCCACCCAAGCAGAGACATCAACAACATCCACAAGGTCAGAGTCAACTTCCAGGGCCACTGAGGGGACCACAAGCACAGCTGTTGGGACAACGACAGCAACAACAAGCTCCACACCTATTTCCAACACTTCCCCGGCCACGACCGCTGCCTCTCTGGCTCCTGCTTCCTCCTCTAAGCCCCTGACACCTACTGAGGAGGTGAGCATAGGATCCTCAGCTACAACAGCCCTACCGACCAGCAAAAGCACACTAAGCTCAACAAGTCCAAGTGCTGGGACATCAACACCCTCCATGGACTCCACAACCATTAAGAGTGCTTCCCAAAGCACAACTGGAGTTTTCACATCTTCCACCTCGACCTCTCCTACAACTACCGCTCCTCAAGGGACAGACACCGATTCCCCAACAACTTCGCTCCCACCAAGCACTTCTTCAGTGATCCCCACTCAAGCAGAGACATCACCAAAACTCACAATGACAGAGCCCTCCTCCATTTCCCCTGAAGGAACCACAACTGCAGCTGTTGGGACAACCACACCAACAAGGTCCACAGCTCTTACCGGTACTTCCCCAGCCACAAGCACTGCCTCCCTGCCTCCCAGTTCTTCCTCTATGCCCACAACAGCTCCTGAGAAGATGAGCACAGGATCGTCGGCTGTGACATCGGTAGCCACCAGTAATGCTATTGGGAGCTCAACGAGCCCAAGTCCTCGGACATCAGAGCAGTCCACAACAATTAGCACTCCCTCCCAAAGCACTGCTACTGCTTCCACAGCTCCCATCTCATCATCTCCTACAACTACAGCTCGTCAAGGGACGAGCACTGATTCCCCAACTACGACTTCACTCCCACCTACCAGCGCTCCCATGACCTCCACCCAAGCAGAGACATCAACAACATCCACAAGGTCAGAGTCAACTTCCAGGGCCACTGAGGGGACCACAAGCACAGCTGTTGGGACAACGACAGCAACAACAAGCTCCACACCTATTTCCAACACTTCCCCGGCCACGACCGCTGCCTCTCTGGCTCCTGCTTCCTCCTCTAAGCCCCTGACACCTACTGAGGAGGTGAGCATAGGATCCTCAGCTACAACAGCCCTACCGACCAGCAAAAGCACACTAAGCTCAACAAGTCCAAGTGCTGGGACATCAACACCCTCCATGGACTCCACAACCATTAAGAGTGCTTCCCAAAGCACAACTGGAGTTTTCACATCTCCCACATCGACCTCTCCTACAACTACCGCTCCTCAAGGGACAGACACCGATTCCCCAACAACGACTTCGCTCCCACCAAGCACTTCTTCAGTGATCCCCACTCAAGCAGAGACATCACCAAAACTCACAATGACAGAGCCCTCCTCCATTTCCCCTGAAGGAACCACAACTGCAGCTGTTGGGACAACCACACCAACAAGGTCCACAGCTCTTACCGGTACTTCCCCAGCCACAAGCACTGCCTCCCTGCCTCCCAGTTCTTCCTCTATGCCCACAACAGCTCCTGAGAAGATGAGCACAGGATCGTCGGCTGTGACATCGGTAGCCACCAGTAATGCTATTGGGAGCTCAACGAGCCCAAGTCCTCGGACATCAGAGCAGTCCACAACAATTAGCACTCCCTCCCAAAGAACTGCTACTGCTTCCACAGCTCCCATCTCATCATCTCCTACAACTACAGCTCGTCAAGGGACGAGCACTGATTCCCCAACTACGACTTCACTCCCACCTACCAGCGCTCCCATGACCTCCACCCAAGCAGAGACATCAACAACATCCACAAGGTCAGAGTCAACTTCCAGGGCCACTGAGGGGACCACAAGCACAGCTGTTGGGACAACGACAGCAACAACAAGCTCCACACCTATTTCCAACACTTCCCCGGCCACGACCGCTGCCTCTCTGGCTCCTGCTTCCTCCTCTAAGCCCCTGACACCTACTGAGGAGGTGAGCATAGGATCCTCAGCTACAACAGCCCTACCGACCAGCAAAAGCACACTAAGCTCAACAAGTCCAAGTGCTGGGACATCAACACCCTCCATGGACTCCACAACCATTAAGAGTGCTTCCCAAAGCACAACTGGAGTTTTCACATCTCCCACCTCGACCTCTCCTACAACTACCGCTCCTCAAGGGACAGACACCGATTCCCCAACAACTTCGCTCCCACCAAGCACTTCTTCAGTGATCCCCACTCAAGCAGAGACATCACCAAAACTCACAATGACAGAGCCCTCCTCCATTTCCCCTGAAGGAACCACAACTGCAGCTGTTGGGACAACCACACCAACAAGGTCCACAGCTCTTACCGGTACTTCCCCAGCCACAAGCACTGCCTCCCTGCCTCCCAGTTCTTCCTCTATGCCCACAACAGCTCCTGAGAAGATGAGCACAGGATCGTCGGCTGTGACATCGGTAGCCACCAGTAATGCTATTGGGAGCTCAACGAGCCCAAGTCCTCGGACATCAGAGCAGTCCACAACAATTAGCACTCCCTCCCAAAGCACTGCTACTGCTTCCACAGCTCCCATCTCATCATCTCCTACAACTACAGCTCGTCAAGGGACGAGCACTGATTCCCCAACTACGACTTCACTCCCACCTACCAGCGCTCCCATGACCTCCACCCAAGCAGAGACATCAACAACATCCACAAGGTCAGAGTCAACTTCCAGGGCCACTGAGGGGACCACAAGCACAGCTGTTGGGACAACGACAGCAACAACAAGCTCCACACCTGTTTCCAACACTTCCCCGGCCACGACCGCTGCCTCTCTGGCTCCTGCTTCCTCCTCTAAGCCCCTGACACCTACTGAGGAGGTGAGCATAGGATCCTCAGCTACAACAGCCCTACCGACCAGCAAAAGCACACTAAGCTCAACAAGTCCAAGTGCTGGGACATCAACACCCTCCATGGACTCCACAACCATTAAGAGTGCTTCCCAAAGCACAACTGGAGTTTTCACATCTCCCACCTCGACCTCTCCTACAACTACCGCTCCTCAAGGGACAGACACCGATTCCCCAACAACTTCGCTCCCACCAAGCACTTCTTCAGTGATCCCCACTCAAGCAGAGACATCACCAAAACTCACAATGACAGAGCCCTCCTCCATTTCCCCTGAAGGAACCACAACTGCAGCTGTTGGGACAACCACACCAACAAGGTCCACAGCTCTTACCGGTACTTCCCCAGCCACAAGCACTGCCTCCCTGCCTCCCAGTTCTTCCTCTATGCCCACAACAGCTCCTGAGAAGATGAGCACAGGATCGTCGGCTGTGACATCGGTAGCCACCAGTAATGCTATTGGGAGCTCAACGAGCCCAAGTCCTCGGACATCAGAGCAGTCCACAACAATTAGCACTCCCTCCCAAAGCACTGCTACTGCTTCCACAGCTCCCATCTCATCATCTCCTACAACTACAGCTCGTCAAGGGACGAGCACTGATTCCCCAACTACGACTTCACTCCCACCTACCAGCGCTCCCATGACCTCCACCCAAGCAGAGACATCACCAACATCCACAAGGTCAGAGTCAACTTCCAGGGCCACTGAGGGGACCACAAGCACAGCTGTTGGGACAACGACAGCAACAACAAGCTCCACGCCTATTTCCAACACTTCCCCGGCCACGACCGCTGCCTCTCTGGCTCCTGCTTCCTCCTCTAAGCCCCTGACACCTACTGAGGAGGTGAGCATAGGATCCTCAGCTACAACAGCCCTACCGACCAGCAAAAGCACACTAAGCTCAACAAGTCCAAGTGCTGGGACATCAACACCCTCCATGGACTCCACAACCATTAAGAGTGCTTCCCGAAGCACAACTGGAGTTTTCACATCTCCCACCTCGACCTCTCCTACAACTACCGCTCCTCAAGGGACAGACACCGATTCCCCAACAACTTCGCTCCCACCAAGCACTTCTTCAGTGATCCCCACTCAAGCAGAGACATCACCAAAACTCACAATGACAGAGCCCTCCTCCATTTCCCCTGAAGGAACCACAACTGCAGCTGTTGGGACAACCACACCAACAAGGTCCACAGCTCTTAGCGGTACTTCCCCAGCCACAAGCACTGCCTCCCTGCCTCCCAGTTCTTCCTCTATGCCCACAACAGCTCCTGAGAAGATGAGCACAGGATCGTCGGCTGTGACATCGGTAGCCACCAGTAATGCTATTGGGAGCTCAACGAGCCCAAGTCCTCGGACATCAGAGCAGTCCACAACAATTAGCACTCCCTCCCAAAGCACTGCTACTGCTTCCACAGCTCCCATCTCATCATCTCCTACAACTACAGCTCGTCAAGGGACGAGCACTGATTCCCCAACTACGACTTCACTCCCACCTACCAGCGCTCCCATGACCTCCACCCAAGCAGAGACATCACCAACATCCACAAGGTCAGAGTCAACTTCCAGGGCCACTGAGGGGACCACAAGCACAGCTGTTGGGACAACGACAGCAACAACAAGCTCCACGCCTATTTCCAACACTTCCCCGGCCACGACCGCTGCCTCTCTGGCTCCTGCTTCCTCCTCTAAGCCCCTGACCCCTACTGAGGAGGTCAGCATAGGATCCTCAGCTACAACAGCCCTACCGACCAGCAAAAGCACACTAAGCTCAACAAGTCCAAGTGCTGGGACATCAACACCCTCCATGGACTCCACAACCATTAAGAGTGCTTCCCAAAGCACAACTGGAGTTTTCACATCTCCCACCTCGACCTCTCCTACAATTACCGCTCCTCAAGGGACAGACACCGATTCCCCAACAACGACTTCGCTCCCACCAAGCACTTCTTCAGTGATCCCCACTCAAGCAGAGACATCACCAAAACTCACAATGACAGAGCCCTCCTCCATTTCCCCTGAAGGAACCACAACTGCAGCTGTTGGGACAACCACACCAACAAGGTCCACAGCTCTTACCGGTACTTCCCCAGGGACAAGCACTGCCTCCCTGCCTCCCAGTTCTTCCTCTATGCCCACAACAGCTCCTGAGAAGATGAGCACAGGATCGTCGGCTGTGACATCGGTAGCCACCAGTAATGCTATTGGGAGCTCAACGAGCCCAAGTCCTCGGACATCAGAGCAGTCCACAACAATTAGCACTCCCTCCCAAAGCACTGCTACTGCTTCCACAGCTCCCGTCTCATCATCTCCTACAACTACAGCTCGTCAAGGGACAAGCACTGATTCCCCAACTACGACTTCACTCCCACCTACCAGCGCTCCCATGACCTCCACCCAAGCAGAGACATCACCAACATCCACAAGGTCAGAGTCAACTTCCAGGGCCACTGAGGGGACCACAAGCACAGCTGTTGGGACAACGACAGCAACAACAAGCTCCACGCCTATTTCCAACACTTCCCCGGCCACGACCGCTGCCTCTCTGGCTCCTGCTTCCTCCTCTAAGCCCCTGACCCCTACTGAGGAGGTCAGCATAGGATCCTCAGCTACAACAGCCCTACCGACCAGCAAAAGCACACTAAGCTCAACAAGTCCAAGTGCTGGGACATCAGCACCCTCCATGGACTCCACAAACATTAAGAGTGCTTCCCGAAGCACAACTGGAGTTTTCACATCTCCCACCTCGACCTCTCCTACAACTACCGCTCCTCAAGGGACAGACACCGATTCCCCAACAACGACTTCGCTCCCACCAAGCACTTCTTCAGTGATCCCCACTCAAGCAGAGACATCACCAAAACTCACAATGGCAGAGCCCTCCTCCATTTCCCCTGAAGGAACCACAACTGCAGCTGTTGGGACAACCACACCAACAAGGTCCACAGCTCTTACCAGTACTTCCCCAGCCACAAGCACTGCCTCCCTGCCTCCCAGTTCTTCCTCTATGCCCACAACAGCTCCTGAGAAGATGAGCACAGGATCGTCGGCTGTGACATCGGTAGCCACCAGTAATCCTATTGGGAGCTCAACGAGCCCAAGTCCTCAGACATCAGAGCAATCCACAACAATTAGCACTCCCTCCCAAAGCACTGCTACTGCTTCCACAGTTCCCATCTCATCATCTCCTACAACTACAGCTCGTCAAGGGACAAGCACTGATTCCCCAACTACGACTTCACTCCCACCTACCAGCGCTCCCATGACCTCCACCCAAGCAGAGACATCACCAACATCCACAAGGTCAGAGTCAACTTCCAGGGCCACTGAGGGGACCACAAGCACAGCTGTTGGGACAACGACAGCAACAACAAGCTCCACGCCTATTTCCAACACTTCCCCGGCCACGACCGCTGCCTCTCTGGCTCCTGCTTCCTCCTCTAAGCCCCTGACACCTACTGAGGAGGTGAGCATAGGATCCTCAGCTACAACAGCCCTACCGACCAGCAAAAGCACACTAAGCTCAACAAGTCCAAGTGCTGGGACATCAACACCCTCCATGGACTCCACAACCATTAAGAGTGCTTCCCAAAGCACAACTGGAGTTTTCACATCTCCCACCTCGACCTCTCCTACAACTACCGCTCCTCAAGGGACAGACACCGATTCCCCAACAACGACTTCGCTCCCACCAAGCACTTCTTCAGTGATCCCCACTCAAGCAGAGACATCACCAAAACTCACAATGACAGAGCCCTCCTCCATTTCCCCTGAAGGAACCACAACTGCAGCTGTTGGGACAACCACACCAACAAGGTCCACAGCTCTTAGCGGTACATCCCCAGCCACAAGCACTGCCTCCCTGCCTCCCAGTTCTTCCTCTATGCCCACAACAGCTCCTGAGAAGATGAGCACAGGATCGTCGGCTGTGACATCGGTAGCCACCAGTAATGCTATTGGGAGCTCAACGAGCCCAAGTCCTTGGACATCAGAGCAGTCCACAACAATTAGCACTCCCTCCCAAAGCACTGCTACTGCTTCCACAGCTCCCGTCTCATCGTCTCCTACAACTACAGCTCGTCAAGGGACAAGCACTGATTCCCCAACTACGACTTCACTCCCACCTACCAGCGCTCCCATGACCTCCACCCAAGCAGAGACATCACCAACATCCACAAGGTCAGAGTCAACTTCCAGGGCCACTGAGGGGACCACAAGCACAGCTGTTGGGACAACGACAGCAACAACAAGCTCCACGCCTATTTCCAACACTTCCCCGGCCACGACCGCTGCCTCTCTGGCTCCTGCTTCCTCCTCTAAGCCCCTGACCCCTACTGAGGAGGTCAGCATAGGATCCTCAGCTACAACAGCCCTACCGACCAGCAAAAGCACACTAAGCTCAACAAGTCCAAGTGCTGGGACATCAGCACCCTCCATGGACTCCACAACCATTAAGAGTGCTTCCCAAAGCACAACTGGAGTTTTCACATCTCCCACATCGACCTCTCCTACAACTACCGCTCCTCAAGGGACAGACACCGATTCCCCAACAACGACTTCGCTCCCACCAAGCACTTCTTCAGTGATCCCCACTCAAGCAGAGACATCACCAAAACTCACAATGGCAGAGCCCTCCTCCATTTCCCCTGAAGGAACCACAACTGCAGCTGTTGGGACAACCACACCAACAAGGTCCACAGCTCTTACCAGTACTTCCCCAGCCACAAGCACTGCCTCCCTGCCTCCCAGTTCTTCCTCTATGCCCACAACAGCTCCTGAGAAGATGAGCACAGGATCGTCGGCTGTGACATCGGTAGCCACCAGTAATGCTATTGGGAGCTCAACGAGCCCAAGTCCTCAGACATCAGAGCAATCCACAACAATTAGCACTCCCTCCCAAAGCACTGCTACTGCTTCCACAGCTCCCATCTATTCATCTCCTACAACTACAGCTCGTCAAGGGACGAGCACTGATTCCCCAACTACGACTTCACTCCCACCTACCAGCGCTCCCATGACCTCCACCCAAGCAGAGACATCACCAACATCCACAAGGTCAGAGTCAACTTCCAGGGCCACTGAGGGGACCACAAGCACAGCTGTTGGGACAACGACAGCAACAACAAGCTCCACGCCTATTTCCAACACTTCCCCGGCCACGACCGCTGCCTCTCTGGCTCCTGCTTCCTCCTCTAAGCCCCTGACCCCTACTGAGGAGGTGAGCATAGGATCCTCAGCTACAACAGCCCTACCGACCAGCAAAAGCACACTAAGCTCAACAAGTCCAAGTGCTGGGACATCAACACCCTCCATGGACTCCACAACCATTAAGAGTGCTTCCCAAAGCACAACTGGAGTTTTCACATCTCCCACCTCGACCTCTCCTACAACTACCGCTCCTCAAGGGACAGACACCGATTCCCCAACAACTTCGCTCCCACCAAGCACTTCTTCAGTGATCCCCACTCAAGCAGAGACATCACCAAAACTCACAATGACAGAGCCCTCCTCCATTTCCCCTGAAGGAACCACAACTGCAGCTGTTGGGACAACCACACCAACAAGGTCCACAGCTCTTACCGGTACTTCCCCAGCCACAAGCACTGCCTCCCTGCCTCCCAGTTCTTCCTCTATGCCCACAACAGCTCCTGAGAAGATGAGCACAGGATCGTCGGCTGTGACATCGGTAGCCACCAGTAATGCTATTGGGAGCTCAACGAGCCCAAGTCCTCGGACATCAGAGCAGTCCACAACAATTAGCACTCCCTCCCAAAGCACTGCTACTGCTTCCACAGCTCCCATCTCATCATCTCCTACAACTACAGCTCGTCAAGGGACAAGCACTGATTCCCCAACTACGACTTCACTCCCACCTACCAGTGCTCCCATGACCTCCACCCAAGCAGAGACATCACCAACATCCACAAGGTCAGAGTCAACTTCCAGGGCCACTGAGGGGACCACAAGCACAGCTGTTGGGACAACGACAGCAACAACAAGCTCCACGCCTATTTCCAACACTTCCCCGGCCACGACCGCTGCCTCTCTGGCTCCTGCTTCCTCCTCTAAGCCCCTGACACCTACTGAGGAGGTGAGCATAGGATCCTCAGCTACAACAGCCCTACCGACCAGCAAAAGCACACTAAGCTCAACAAGTCCAAGTGCTGGGACATCAACACCCTCCATGGACTCCACAACCATTAAGAGTGCTTCCCAAAGCACAACTGGAGTTTTCACATCTCCCACCTCGACCTCTCCTACAATTACCGCTCCTCAAGGGACAGACACCGATTCCCCAACAACGACTTCGCTCCCACCAGGCACTTCTTCAGTGATCCCCACTCAAGCAGAGACATCACCAAAACTCACAATGACAGAGCCCTCCTCCATTTCCCCTGAAGGAACCACAACTGCAGCTGTTGGGACAACCACACCAACAAGGTCCACAGCTCTTAGCGGTACTGCCCAAGCCACAAGCACTGCCTCCCTGCCTCCCAGTTCTTCCTCTATGCCCACAACAGCTCCTGAGAAGATGAGCACAGGATCGTCGGCTGTGACATCAGTAGCCACCAGTAATGCTATTGGGAGCTCAACGAGCCCAAGTCCTCGGACATCAGAGCAGTCCACAACAATTAGCACTCCCTCCCAAAGCACTGCTACTGCTTCCACAGCTCCCGTCTCATCATCTCCTACAACTACAGCTCGTCAAGGGACAAGCACTGATTCCCCAACTACGACTTCACTCCCACCTACCAGCGCTCCCATGACCTCCACCCAAGCAGAGACATCACCAACATCCACAAGGTCAGAGTCAACTTCCAGGGCCACTGAGGGGACCACAAGCACAGCTGTTGGGACAACGACAGCAACAACAAGCTCCACGCCTATTTCCAACACTTCCCCGGCCACGACCGCTGCCTCTCTGGCTCCTGCTTCCTCCTCTAAGCCCCTGACCCCTACTGAGGAGGTCAGCATAGGATCCTCAGCTACAACAGCCCTACCGACCAGCAAAAGCACACTAAGCTCAACAAGTCCAAGTGCTGGGACATCAGCACCCTCCATGGACTCCACAAATATTAAGAGTGCTTCCCAAAGCACAACTGGAGTTTTCACATCTTCCACATCGACCTCTCCTACAACTACCGCTCCTCAAGGGACAGACACCAATTCCCCAACAACAACTTTGCTCCCACCAAGCACTTCTTCAGTGATCCCCACTGAAGCAGAGACATCACCAAAACTCACAATGACAGAGCCCTCCTCCATTTCCCCTGAAGGAACCACAACTGCAGCTGTTGGGACAACCACACCAACAAGGTCCACAGCTCTTACCGGTACTTCCCCAGCCACAAGCACTGCCTCCCTGCCTCCCAGTTCTTCCTCTATGCCCACAACAGCTCCTGAGAAGATGAGCACAGGATCGTCGGCTGTGACATCGGTAGCCACCAGTAATGCTATTGGGAGCTCAACGAGCCCAAGTCCTCGGACATCAGAGCAGTCCACAACAATTAGCACTCCCTCCCAAAGCACTGCTACTGCTTCCACAGTTCCCATCTCATCATCTCCTACAACTACAGCTCGTCAAGGGACAAGCACTGATTCCCCAACTACGACTTCACTCCCACCTACCAGCGCTCCCATGACCTCCACCCAAGCAGAGACATCACCAACATCCACAAGGTCAGAGTCAACTTCCAGGGCCACTGAGGGGACCACAAGCACAGCTGTTGGGACAACGACAGCAACAACAAGCTCCACACCTGTTTCAAACACTTCCCTGGCCACGACCGCTGCCTCTCTGGCTCCTGCTTCCTCCTCTAAGCCCCTGACACCTACTGAGGAGGTGAGCATAGGATCCTCAGCTACAACAGCCCTACCGACCAGCAAAAGCACACTAAGCTCAACAAGTCCAAGTGCTGGGACATCAACACCCTCCATGGACTCCACAACCATTAAGAGTGCTTCCCAAAGCACAACTGGAGTTTTCACATCTCCCACCTCGACCTCTCCTACAATTACCGCTCCTCAAGGGACAGACACCGATTCCCCAACAACGACTTCGCTCCCACCAGGCACTTCTTCAGTGATCCCCACTCAAGCAGAGACATCACCAAAACTCACAATGACAGAGCCCTCCTCCATTTCCCCTGAAGGAACCACAACTGCAGCTGTTGGGACAACCACACCAACAAGGTCCACAGCTCTTAGCGGTACTTCCCAAGCCACAAGCACTGCCTCCCTGCCTCCCAGTTCTTCCTCTATGCCCACAACAGCTCCTGAGAAGATGAGCACAGGATCGTCGGCTGTGACATCAGTAGCCACCAGTAATGCTATTGGGAGCTCAACGAGCCCAAGTCCTCGGACATCAGAGCAGTCCACAACAATTAGCACTCCCTCCCAAAGCACTGCTACTGCTTCCACAGCTCCCGTCTCATCATCTCCTACAACTACAGCTCGTCAAGGGACAAGCACTGATTCCCCAACTACGACTTCACTCCCACCTACCAGCGCTCCCATGACCTCCACCCAAGCAGAGACATCACCAACATCCACAAGGTCAGAGTCAACTTCCAGGGCCACTGAGGGGACCACAAGCACAGCTGTTGGGACAACGACAGCAACAACAAGCTCCACGCCTATTTCCAACACTTCCCCGGCCACGACCGCTGCCTCTCTGGCTCCTGCTTCCTCCTCTAAGCCCCTGACCCCTACTGAGGAGGTCAGCATAGGATCCTCAGCTACAACAGCCCTACCGACCAGCAAAAGCACACTAAGCTCAACAAGTCCAAGTGCTGGGACATCAGCACCCTCCATGGACTCCACAAACATTAAGAGTGCTTCCCGAAGCACAACTGGAGTTTTCACATCTCCCACCTCGACCTCTCCTACAACTACCGCTCCTCAAGGGACAGACACCGATTCCCCAACAACGACTTCGCTCCCACCAAGCACTTCTTCAGTGATCCCCACTCAAGCAGAGACATCACCAAAACTCACAATGGCAGAGCCCTCCTCCATTTCCCCTGAAGGAACCACAACTGCAGCTGTTGGGACAACCACACCAACAAGGTCCACAGCTCTTACCAGTACTTCCCCAGCCACAAGCACTGCCTCCCTGCCTCCCAGTTCTTCCTCTATGCCCACAACAGCTCCTGAGAAGATGAGCACAGGATCGTCGGCTGTGACATCGGTAGCCACCAGTAATGCTATTGGGAGCTCAACGAGCCCAAGTCCTCAGACATCAGAGCAATCCACAACAATTAGCACTCCCTCCCAAAGCACTGCTACTGCTTCCACAGCTCCCATCTCATCATCTCCTACAACTACAGCTCGTCAAGGGACGAGCACTGATTCCCCAACTACGACTTCACTCCCACCTACCAGCGCTCCCATGACCTCCACCCAAGCAGAGACATCACCAACATCCACAAGGTCAGAGTCAACTTCCAGGGCCACTGAGGGGACCACAAGCACAGCTGTTGGGACAACGACAGCAACAACAAGCTCCACGCCTATTTCCAACACTTCCCCGGCCACGACCGCTGCCTCTCTGGCTCCTGCTTCCTCCTCTAAGCCCCTGACCCCTACTGAGGAGGTCAGCATAGGATCCTCAGCTACAACAGCCCTACCGACCAGCAAAAGCACACTAAGCTCAACAAGTCCAAGTGCTGGGACATCAGCACCCTCCATGGACTCCACAAATATTAAGAGTGCTTCCCAAAGCACAACTGGAGTTTTCACATCTTCCACCTCGACCTCTCCTACAACTACCGCTCCTCAAGGGACAGACACCAATTCCCCAACAACTTCGCTCCCACCAAGCACTTCTTCAGTGATCCCCACTCAAGCAGAGACATCACCAAAACTCACAATGACAGAGCCCTCCTCCATTTCCCCTGAAGGAACCACAACTGCAGCTGTTGGGACAACCACACCAACAAGGTCCACAGCTCTTAGCGGTACTTCCCCAGCCACAAGCACTGCCTCCCTGCCTCCCAGTTCTTCCTCTATGCCCACAACAGCTCCTGAGAAGATGAGCACAGGATCGTCGGCTGTGACATCGGTAGCCACCAGTAATGCTATTGGGAGCTCAACGAGCCCAAGTCCTCGGACATCAGAGCAGTCCACAACAATTAGCACTCCCTCCCAAAGCACTGCTACTGCTTCCACAGCTCCCATCTCATCATCTCCTACAACTACAGCTCGTCAAGGGACAAGCACTGATTCCCCAACTACGACTTCACTCCCACCTACCAGCGCTCCCATGACCTCCACCCAAGCAGAGACATCACCAACATCCACAAGGTCAGAGTCAACTTCCAGGGCCACTGAGGGGACCACAAGCACAGCTGTTGGGACAACGACAGCAACAACAAGCTCCACGCCTATTTCCAACACTTCCCCGGCCACGACCGCTGCCTCTCTGGCTCCTGCTTCCTCCTCTAAGCCCCTGACCCCTACTGAGGAGGTCAGCATAGGATCCTCAGCTACAACAGCCCTACCGACCAGCAAAAGCACACTAAGCTCAACAAGTCCAAGTGCTGGGACATCAACACCCTCCATGGACTCCACAACCATTAAGAGTGCTTCCCAAAGCACAACTGGAGTTTTCACATCTCCCACCTCGACCTCTCCTACAACTACCGCTCCTCAAGGGACAGACACCAATTCCCCAACAACAACTTTGCTCCCACCAAGCACTTCTTCAGTGATCCCCACTCAAGCAGAGACATCACCAAAACTCACAATGACAGAGCCCTCCTCCATTTCCCCTGAAGGAACCACAACTGCAGCTGTTGGGACAACCACACCAACAAGGTCCACAGCTCTTACCGGTACTTCCCCAGCCACAAGCACTGCCTCCCTGCCTCCCAGTTCTTCCTCTATGCCCACAACAACTCCTGAGAAGATGAGCACAGGATCGTCGGCTGTGACATCGGTAGCCACCAGTAATGCTATTGGGAGCTCAACGAGCCCAAGTCCTCGGACATCAGAGCAGTCCACAACAATTAGCACTCCCTCCCAAAGCACTGCTACTGCTTCCACAGTTCCCATCTCATCATCTCCTACAACTACAGCTCGTCAAGGGACAAGCACTGATTCCCCAACTACGACTTCACTCCCACCTACCAGCGCTCCCATGACCACCACCCAAGCAGAGACATCAACAACATCCACAAGGTCAGAGTCAACTTCCAGGGCCACTGAGGGGACCACAAGCACAGCTGTTGGGACAACGACAGCAACAACAAGCTCCACACCTGTTTCAAACACTTCCCCGGCCACGACCGCTGCCTCTCTGGCTCCTGCTTCCTCCTCTAAGCCCCTGACACCTACTGAGGAGGTCAGCATAGGATCCTCAGCTACAACAGCCCTACCGACCAGCAAAAGCACACTAAGCTCAACAAGTCCAAGTGCTGGGACATCAACACCCTCCATGGACTCCACAACCATTAAGAGTGCTTCCCAAAGCACAACTGGAGTTTTCACATCTCCCACCTCGACCTCTCCTACAACTACCGCTCCTCAAGGGACAGACACCGATTCCCCAACAACTTCGCTCCCACCAAGCACTTCTTCAGTGATCCCCACTCAAGCAGAGACATCACCAAAACTCACAATGACAGAGCCCTCCTCCATTTCCCCTGAAGGAACCACAACTGCAGCTGTTGGGACAACCACACCAACAAGGTCCACAGCTCTTACCGGTACTTCCCCAGCCACAAGCACTGCCTCCCTGCCTCCCAGTTCTTCCTCTATGCCCACAACAGCTCCTGAGAAGATGAGCACAGGATCGTCGGCTGTGACATCGGTAGCCACCAGTAATGCTATTGGGAGCTCAACGAGCCCAAGTCCTCAGACATCAGAGCAGTCCACAACAATTAGCACTCCCTCCCAAAGCACTGCTACTGCTTCCACAGCTCCCATCTCATCATCTCCTACAACTACAGCTCGTCAAGGGACAAGCACTGATTCCCCAACTACGACTTCACTCCCACCTACCAGCGCTCCCTTGACCTCCACCCAAGCAGAGACATCACCAACATCCACAAGGTCAGAGTCAACTTCCAGGGCCACTGAGGGGACCACAAGCACAGCTGTTGGGACAACGACAGCAACAACAAGCTCCACGCCTATTTCCAACACTTCCCCGGCCACGACCGCTGCCTCTCTGGCTCCTGCTTCCTCCTCTAAGCCCCTGACCCCTACTGAGGAGGTGAGCATAGGATCCTCAGCTACAACAGCCCTACCGACCAGCAAAAGCACACGAAGCTCAACAAGTCCAAGTGCTGGGACATCAACACCCTCCATGGACTCCACAACCATGAAGAGTGCTTCCCGAAGCACAACTGGAGTTTTCACATCTCCCACCTCGACCTCTCCTACAACTACCGCTCCTCAAGGGACAGACACCGATTCCCCAACAACGACTTCGCTCGCACCAAGCACTTCTTCAGTGATCCCCACTGAAGCAGAGACATCACCAAAACTCACAATGACAGAGCCCTCCTCCATTTCCCCTGAAGGAACCACAACTGCAGCTGTTGGGACAACCACACCAACAAGGTCCACAGCTCTTAGCGCTACTTCCCCAGCCACAAGCACTGCCTCCCTGCCTCCCAGTTCTTCCTCTATGCCCACAACAGCTCCTGAGAAGATGAGCACAGGATCGTCGGCTGTGACATCGGTAGCCACCAGTAATCCTATTGGGAGCTCAACGAGCCCAAGTCCTCAGACATCAGAGCAGTCCACAACAATTAGCACTCCCTCCCAAAGCACTGCTACTGCTTCCACAGCTCCCATCTCATCATCTCCTACAACTACAGCTCGTCAAGGGACGAGCACTGATTCCCCAACTACGACTTCACTCCCACCTACCAGCGCTCCCATGACCTCCACCCAAGCAGAGACATCAACAACATCCACAAGGTCAGAGTCAACTTCCAGGGCCACTGAGGGGACCACAAGCACAGCTGTTGGGACAACGACAGCAACAACAAGCTCCACACCTATTTCCAACACTTCCCCGGCCACGACCGCTGCCTCTCTGGCTCCTGCTTCCTCCTCTAAGCCCCTGACACCTACTGAGGAGGTGAGCATAGGATCCTCAGCTACAACAGCCCTACCGACCAGCAAAAGCACACTAAGCTCAACAAGTCCAAGTGCTGGGACATCAACACCCTCCATGGACTCCACAACCATTAAGACTGCTTCCCAAAGCACAACTGGAGTTTTCACATCTCCCACCTCGACCTCTCCTACAACTACCGCTCCTCAAGGGACAGACACCGATTCCCCAACAACTTCGCTCCCACCAAGCACTTCTTCAGTGATCCCCACTCAAGCAGAGACATCACCAAAACTCACAATGACAGAGCCCTCCTCCATTTCCCCTGAAGGAACCACAACTGCAGCTGTTGGGACAACCACACCAACAAGGTCCACAGCTCTTAGCGGTACTTCCCCAGCCACAAGCACTGCCTCCCTGCCTCCCAGTTCTTCCTCTATGCCCACAACAGCTCCTGAGAAGATGAGCACAGGATCGTCGGCTGTGACATCGGCAGCCACCAGTAATGCTATTGTGAGGTCAACGAGCCCAAGTCCTCGGACATCAGAGCAGTCCACAACAAATAGCACTCCCTCCCAAAGCACTGCTACTGCTTCCACAGCTCCCATCTCATCGTCTCCTACAGCTCGTCAAGGGACAAGCACTGATTCCCCAACTACGACTTCACTCCCACCTACCAGCGCTCCCATGACCTCCACCCAAGCAGACACATCACCAACATCCACAAGGTCAGAGTCAACTTCCAGGGCCACTGAGGGGACCACAAGCACAGCTGTTGGGAAAACGACAGCAACAACAAGCTCCACGCCTATTTCAAACACTTCCCCGGCCACGACCGCTGCCTCTCTGGCTCCTGCTTCCTCCTCTAAGCCCCTAACACCTACTGAGAAGGTCAGCATAGGATCCTCAGCTACAACAGCCCTACTGACCAGCAAAAGCACACTAAGCTCAACAAGTCCAAGTGCTGGGACATCAACACCCTTCATGGACTCCACAACCATTAAGAGTGCTTCCCAAAGCACAACTGGAGTTTTCACATCTCCCACCTCGACCTCTCCTACAACTACCGCTCCTCAAGGGACAAACACCAATTCCCCAACAACAACTTGGCTCCCACCAGGCACTTCTTCAGTGATCCCCACTCAAGCAGAGACATCACCAAAACTCACAATGACAGAGCCCTCCTCCATTTCCCCTGAAGGAACCACAACTGCAGCTGTTGGGACAACCACACCAACAAGGTCCACAGCTCTTACCAGTACTTCCCCAGCCACAAGCACTGCCTCCCTGCCTCCCAGTTCGTCCTCTATGCCCACAACAGCTCCTGAGAAGATGAGCACAGGATCGTCGGCTGTGACATCGGTAGCCACCAGTAATCCTATTGGGAGCTCAACGAGCCCAAGTCCTCAGATATCAGAGCAGGCCACAACAATTAGCACTCCCTCCCAAAGCACTGCTACTGCTTCCACAGCTCCCATCTCATCATCTCCTACAACTACAGCTCGTCAAGGGACAAGCACTGATTCCCCAACTACGACTTCACTCCCACCTACCAGCGCTCCCATGACCTCCACCCAAGCAGAGACATCACCAACATCCACAAGGTCAGAGTCAACTTCCAGGGCCACTGAGGGGACCACAAGCACAGCTGTTGGGACAACGACAGCAACAACAAGCTCCACGCCTATTTCCAACACTTCCCCGGCCACGACCGCTGCCTCTCTGGCTCCTGCTTCCTCCTCTAAGCCCCTGACCCCTACTGAGGAGGTCAGCATAGGATCCTCAGCTACAACAGCCCTACCGACCAGCAAAAGCACACTAAGCTCAACAAGTCCAAGTGCTGGGACATCAACACCCTCCATGGACTCCACAACCATTAAGAGTGCTTCCCAAAGCACAACTGGAGTTTTCACATCTCCCACCTCGACCTCTCCTACAATTACCGCTCCTCAAGGGACAGATACCGATTCCCCAACAACGACTTCGCTCCCACCAAGCACTTCTTCAGTGATCCCCACTCAAGCAGAGACATCACCAAAACTCACAATGACAGAGCCCTCCTCCATTTTCCCCGAAGGAACAACCACACCAACAAGGTCCACACCTCTTACCGATACTTCCCCAGCCACAAGCACTGCCTCCCTGCCTCCCAGTTCTTCCTCTATGCCCACAACAGCTCCTGAGAAGATGAGCACAGGATCATCGGCTGTGACATCGGCAGCCACCAGTAATGCTATTGTGAGGTCAACGAGCCCAAGTCCTCGGACATCAGAGCAGTCCACAACAATTAGCACTCCCTCCCAAAGCACTGCTACTGCTTCCACAGCTCCCATCTCATCGTCTCCTACAGCTCGTCAAGGGACAAGCACTGATTCCCCAACTACGACTTCACTCCCACCTACCAGCGCTCCCATGACCTCCACCCAAGCAGAGACATCACCAACATCCACAAGGTCAGAGTCAACTTCCAGGGCCACTGAGGGGACCACAAGCACAGCTGTTGGGACAACGACAGCAACAACAAGCTCCACGCCTATTTCCAACACTTCCCCAGCCACGACCGCTGCCTCTCTGGCTCCCGCTTCCTCCTCTAAGCCCCTGACCCCTACTGAGGAGGTCAGCATAGGATCCTCAGCTACAACAGCCCTACCGACCAGCAAAAGCACACTAAGCTCAACAAGTCCAAGTGCTGGGACATCAACACCCTTCATGGACTCCACAACCATTAAGACCAGTGAAGCAGATAGGACAACATTAGCAGTCTCTTCCAAGCAAGAGACAAAAACATATTCTGCAAGCACCTTCGCCACTATGTCCACAACAGCTCTTACTACTATCTCCTCATCCAAGGTAACAGTTACGCCCATTTCTAGTCTCTTAATCACATCCTTTAACACCACAACAGGCACTTCTTCCCTTGAAACCACTACCATCATGATGTCTTCAGCCGTGGGGAAAGCCACCACTGCTCTGCAGTCCACTTCTCCTCATGGGACCACAGCGTCATCCACTTCTTCACAGGTCCAAACTTCTGCTACTGAGGCAGGTGCTGCAATCCTCTCTACTCTTACAGAAATGTATAGTCCAACCTCTGCATTGACCACTGCAGCCACTTCTGCCATAGCTGACACATCCTCTCCTCTTTTCACAACTGTTCCTCCTGAGGTAACTGCATTAGATACATCTACTGATTCAGATATATCTGCTTCGCTTGCTACTATTCAAAGCACATCTACATTTTTTACCACTTCTAAGGACATGACCCAAACAACAGTCATTCCTCAGTACAGTGTTGGAAGTGCTGCCTATGCCACCAAAACTTCAGTACTTAATGACACTCCAAAAACATGTAAGTTTCCTATTTTCTTTTTTTTTTGTGATTTTGCGAGGAGAATATAATAAAATATATACAAAAAAGTAGGCTTTATAAGAACATTAATATGGCCTTATTTTTGTGTGATTAGATTATGTTTATATGATTCTGAAACTATGTTCCTGGGAAAAAGAAATCACATTATACTTAGGGAAGGTCTTTATTAATCTTAATTTCAGTGCAGAACTGCACTAACAATAGCAGTATATATTAATATTGTTATAACTCAAAAACACAAAACTCATAATAACATATACTTCTTAAAAAGCCACAAGAAAAAAAAATCATAAGAGTATCTTCTAAATTGTGAAAAAACAAAAGAATAGATCAGAAATGTTTCTTTAAAGCAAAGGAGTAGGTTATAGACTGAAATAAGAATCAGGAACAGTATTAAGAAATGTTCCCTTTCTAAAAATAAAATATTCAAATATTTTTCTTTGTTTTTCCTGAAGTGTATGTTATATGTGCAACCATACAAATTAAATCAAGCAAGAGACTAAACTGAGACACTGCAGTTTCTCAGATGTTAAAGTTTTCCAAAGACAAAAATAAATAATTGATTAATAAAAATTTAAGCATTACGAAAATACCTCCAGCACAATATTACACGAAATGTGTATTCTAATTCATTCGCTAAGATTAAATAGAGCCTACAGAAGAAAACTTTCCTAAATACCACTCCAATAAGAACAAGGAATTATTATATGCAGCGATAAACAGATTTCCAAAAAAAAAAAAGGCTATTTGAAATAATAAACATATAATTAACAGGAGAATCCAGAATAGTTGAAACCAGCGAGAGAAGAAGAGAGAGGGTTGGAATGGCAGTCAGTAGAAATATATCATTTCTAAATGTTAATCCATTCCTTCTCCACCTATGCTCAATATAGCTGCCATGCCAACACAGACACCACCTCCCACCCTCGACCGTCTCACCGTCAACTTCACCATCACCAATCTCCCCTACGACTCCAACCTGGCCGTTCCTCACTCGGCCAAGCTCAACACAACGCAGCGAGTCATGAGCACCCTGGTAAGCAGCCCACCTCTCTGTCAGTCACGGCCATGAGTCCTGTGGTCCTCGTGCGATTTCTGGCCTGTGGCCACAGGACAATGGCTCAACTGGGCATCACTTCCTCTTTGCAGCTCAACAAGCTTCTAAAGGAATCCAGCATCGGCCCTGCTTTCGTTAAATGTGAACCCACAGCTTTCAGGTACGGTGCCGGGCCCAACAGACTCCCTTGATGGGCCCCAGGACGTGCCATGCTGTGTCTTTCTCGACGGCGTTTGCTCTGTGGAGAGGACCTTGTCCCTCTTGTCCTGTCATGTCTCTGATTGCTCCTCCTCTGTTCGGCCTCTGGGCTCTGGAGGGTGGAAGCCGGGGGTCTAACGGACTCTAGCTTCTGACGAGAAAGAGCTGAGAGAGTATGCGCAAGAGGAGCTGAGGCGTCGCCTTGCATTTTCCAGGCCTGCGAGGCAAGGGGACAACACACAGGTGGACGCTGTCTGCACGTACCGCAACGACTCCTCCGGCCCGCCCTTGGACAGGGTGGCTCTTTACCACGAAGTGAGCAACAAGACCCAAGGCATCACGCAGCTGGGGCCCTACAGCCTGGACAAGGACAGCCTCTACGTCAATGGTAAGCACCAAGGCCTGCCCCGCTCTTCTGCTCTCCTGCAGCAGACCTTCTTTCTCAGCAGCCTTCCCCGCTGCCTGTTGCCAGCTCCAGCTCATGACTGTCTCTCTCTTTGCAGGTTACAACGAGCAGCCAGTCCGCCCATGTGAGTAGCGTTCAAGGGAGGTCGGGCATCAAACAGGGGTGCATTTCTCACAGGTCTTCACTGCCTGGTTGAGGCACGTGTGGGCCAAGGCTGCTGATGCCTGTTGGGAAATGCGCAGCCTGCTGAACCGCCACCTCAAGACCTGCTCCATGAAGGGGGCATGGCAGTTTGGAGAGCTTTGCCTGTCTCCTCCCAAAGCCTTGACACGCTGGCTCTTGTGCCATTTCATTCCCCATCTGTGCTCCTTGCAGCTGCCATGCCAACACAGACACCACCTCCCACCCTCGACCGTCTCACCGTCAACTTCACCATCACCAATCTCCCCTACGACTCCAACCTGGCCGTTCCTCACTCGGCCAAGCTCAACACAACGCAGCAAGTCATGAGCACCCTGGTAAGCAGCCCACCTCTCTGTCACGGCCATGAGTCCTGTGGTCCTTGTGCGATTTCTGGCCTGTGGCCACAGGGCAATGGCTCAACTGGGCATCGCTTCCTCTTTGCAGCTCAACAAGCTTCTAAAGGAATCCAGCATCGGCCCTGCTTTCGTTAAATGTGAACCCACAGCTTTCAGGTACGGTGCCGGGCCCAACAGACTCCCTTGATGGGTCCCAGGACGTGCCATGCTGTGTCTTTCTCGACGGCGTTTGCTCTGCGGAGAGGACCTTGTCCCTCTTGTCCTGTCATGTCTCTGATTGCTCCTCCTCTGTTCGGCCTCTGGGCTCTGGAGGGTGGAAGCCGGGGGTCTAACGGACTCTAGCTTCTGAGGAGAAAGAGCTGAGAGAGTATGCGCAAGAGGAGCTGAGGCGTCGCCTTGCATTTTCCAGGCCTGCGAGGCAAGGGGACAACACACAGGTGGACGCTGTCTGCACGTACCGCAACGACTCCTCCGGCCCGCCCTTGGACAGGGTGGCTCTTTACCACGAAGTGAGCAACAAGACCCAAGGCATCACGCAGCTGGGGCCCTACAGCCTGGACAAGGACAGCCTCTACGTCAATGGTAAGCACCAAGGCCTGCCCCGCTCTTCTGCTCTCCTGCAGCAGACCTTCTTTCTCAGCAGCCTTCCCCGCTGCCTGTTGCCAGCTCCAGCTCATGACTGTCTCTCTCTTTGCAGGTTACAACGAGCAGCCAGTCCGCCCATGTGAGTAGCGTTCAAGGGAGGTCGGGCATCAAACAGGGGTGCATTTCTCACAGGTCTTCACTGCCTGGTTGAGGCACGTGTGGGCCAAGGCTGCTGATGCCTGTTGGGAAATGCGCAGCCTGCTGAACCGCCACCTCAAGACCTGCTCCATGAAGGGGGCATGGCAGTTTGGAGAGCTTTGCCTGTCTCCTCCCAAAGCCTTGACACGCTGGCTCTTGTGCCATTTCATTCCCCATCTGTGCTCCTTGCAGCTGCCATGCCAACACAGACACCACCTCCCACCCTCGACCGTCTCACCGTCAACTTCACCATCACCAATCTCCCCTACGACTCCAACCTGGCCGTTCCTCACTCGGCCAAGCTCAACACAACGCAGCGAGTCATGAGCACCCTGGTAAGCAGCCCACCTCTCTGTCAGTCACGGCCATGAGTCCTGTGGTCCTCGTGCGATTTCTGGCCTGTGGCCACAGGACAATGGCTCAACTGGGCATCACTTCCTCTTTGCAGCTCAACAAGCTTCTAAATGAATCCAGCATCGGCCCTGCTTTCATTAAATGTGAACCCACAGCTTTCAGGTACGGTGCCGGGCCCAACAGACTCCCTTGATGGGCCCCAGGACGTGCCATGCTGTGTCTTTCTCGACGGCGTTTGCTCTGTGGAGAGGACTTTGTCCCTCTTGTCCTGTCATGTCTCTGATTGCTCCTCCTCTGTTCGGCCTCTGGGCTCTGGAGGGTGGAAGCCGGGGGTCTAACGGACTCTAGCTTCTGACGAGAAAGAGCTGAGAGAGTATGCGCAAGAGGAGCTGAGGCGTCGCCTTGCATTTTCCAGGCCTGCGAGGCAAGGGGACAACACACAGGTGGACGCTGTCTGCACGTACCGCAACGACTCCTCCGGCCCGCCCTTGGACAGGGTGGCTCTTTACCACGAAGTGAGCAACAAGACCCAAGGCATCACGCAGCTGGGGCCCTACAGCCTGGACAAGGACAGCCTCTACGTCAATGGTAAGCACCAAGGCCTGCCCCGCTCTTCTGCTCTCCTGCAGCAGACCTTCTTTCTCAGCAGCCTTCCCCGCTGCCTGTTGCCAGCTCCAGCTCATGACTGTCTCTCTCTTTGCAGGTTACAACGAGCAGCCAGTCCGCCCATGTGAGTAGCGTTCAAGGGAGGTCGGGCATCAAACAGGGGTGCATTTCTCACAGGTCTTCACTGCCTGGTTGAGGCACGTGTGGGCCAAGGCTGCTGATGCCTGTTGGGAAATGCGCAGCCTGCTGAACCGCCACCTCAAGACCTGCTCCATGAAGGGGGCATGGCAGTTTGGAGAGCTTTGCCTGTCTCCTCCCAAAGCCTTGACACGCTGGCTCTTGTGCCATTTCATTCCCCATCTGTGCTCCTTGCAGCTGCCATGCCAACACAGACACCACCTCCCACCCTCGACCGTCTCACCGTCAACTTCACCATCACCAATCTCCCCTACGACTCCAACCTGGCCGTTCCTCACTCGGCCAAGCTCAACACAACGCAGCAAGTCATGAGCACCCTGGTAAGCAGCCCACCTCTCTGTCACGGCCATGAGTCCTGTGGTCCTTGTGCGATTTCTGGCCTGTGGCCACAGGGCAATGGCTCAACTGGGCATCGCTTCCTCTTTGCAGCTCAACAAGCTTCTAAAGGAATCCAGCATCGGCCCTGCTTTCCTTAAATGTGAACCCACAGCTTTCAGGTACGGTGCCGGGCCCAACAGACTCCCTTGATGGGTCCCAGGACGTGCCATGCTGTGTCTTTCTCGACGGCGTTTGCTCTGCGGAGAGGACCTTGTCCCTCTTGTCCTGTCATGTCTCTGATTGCTCCTCCTCTGTTCAGCCTCTGGGCTCTGGAGGGCGGAAGCCGGGGGTCTAACGGACTCTAGCTTCTGAGGAGAAAGAGCTGAGAGAGTATGCGCAAGAGGAGCTGAGGTGTCGCCTTGCATTTTCCAGGCCTGCGAGGCAAGGGGACAACACACAGGTGGACGCTGTCTGCACGTACCGCAACGACTCCTCCGGCCCGCCCTTGGACAGGGTGGCTCTTTACCACGAAGTGAGCAACAAGACCCAAGGCATCACGCAGCTGGGGCCCTACAGCCTGGACAAGGACAGCCTCTACGTCAATGGTAAGCACCAAGGCCTGCCCCGCTCTTCTGCTCTCCTGCAGCAGACCTTCTTTCTCAGCAGCCTTCTCCGCTGCCTGTTGCCAGCTCCAGCTCATGACTGTCTCTCTCTTTGCAGGTTACAACGAGCAGCCAGTCCGCCCATGTGAGTAGCGTTCAAGGGAGGTCGGGCATCAAACAAGGGTGCATTTCTCACAGGTCTTCACTGCCTGGTTGAGGCATGTGTGGGCCAAGGCTGCTGATGCCTGTTGGGAAATGCGCAGCCTGCTGAACCGCCACCTCAAGACCTGCTCCATGAAGAGGGCATGGCAGTTTGGAGAGCTTTGCCTGTCTCCTCCCAAAGCCTTGACACGCTGGCTCTTGTGCCATTTCATTCCCCATCTGTGCTCCTTGCAGCTGCCATGCCAACACAGACACCACCTCCCACCCTTGACCGTCTCACCGTCAACTTCACCATCACCAATCTCCCCTACGACTCCAACCTGGCCGTTCCTCACTCGGCCAAGCTCAACACAACGCAGCGAGTCATGAGCACCCTGGTAAGCAGCCCACCTCTCTGTCACGGCCATAAGTCCTGTGGTCCTCGTGCGATTTCTGGCCTGTGGCCACAGGGCAATGGCTCAACTGGGCATCGCTTCCTCTTTGCAGCTCAACAAGCTTCTAAAGGAATCCAGCATCGGCCCTGCTTTCGTTAAATGTGAACCCACAGCTTTCAGGTACGGTGCCGGGCCCAACAGACTCCCTTGATGGACCCCAGGACGTGCCATGCTGTGTCTTTCTCGACGGCGTTTGCTCTGCGGAGAGGACCTTGTCCCTCTTGTCCTGTCATGTCTCTGATTGCTCCTCCTCTGTTCGGCCTCTGGGCTCTGGAGGGTGGAAGCCGGGGGTCTAACGGACTCTAGCTTCTGAGGAGAAAGAGCTGAGAGAGTATGCGCAAGAGGAGCTGAGGCGTCGCCTTGCATTTTCCAGGCCTGCGAGGCAAGGGGACAACACACAGGTGGACGCTGTCTGCACGTACCGCAACGACTCCTCCGGCCCGCCCTTGGACAGGGTGGCTCTTTACCACGAAGTGAGCAACAAGACCCAAGGCATCACGCAGCTGGGGCCCTACAGCCTGGACAAGGACAGCCTCTACGTCAATGGTAAGCACCAAGGTTTGCCCCGCTCTTCTGCTCTCCTGCAGCAGACCTTCTTTCTCAGCAGCCTTCCCCGCTGCCTGTTGCCAGCTCCAGCTCATGACTGTCTCTCTCTTTGCAGGTTACAACGAGCAGCCAGTCCGCCCATGTGAGTAGCGTTCAAGGGAGGTCGGGCATCAAACAGGGGTGCATTTCTCACAGGTCTTCACTGCCTGGTTGAGGCACGTGTGGGCCAAGGCTGCTGATGCCTGTTGGGAAATGCGCAGCCTGCTGAACTGCCACCTCAAGACCTGCTCCATGAAGGGGGCATGGCAGTTTGGAGAGCTTTGCCTGTCTCCTCCCAAAGCCTTGACACGCTGGCTCTTGTGCCATTTCATTCCCCATCTGTGCTCCTTGCAGCTGCCATGCCAACACAGACACCACCTCCCACCCTCGACCGTCTCACCGTCAACTTCACCATCACCAATCTCCCCTACGACTCCAACCTGGCCGTTCCTCACTCGGCCAAGCTCAACACAACGCAGCGAGTCATGAGCACCCTGGTAAGCAGCCCACCTCTCTGTCACGGCCATGAGTCCTGTGGTCCTCGTGCGATTTCTGGCCTGTGGCCACAGGGCAATGGCTCAACTGGGCATCGCTTCCTCTTTGCAGCTCAACAAGCTTCTAAAGGAATCCAGCATCGGCCCTGCTTTCGTTAAATGTGAACCCACAGCTTTCAGGTACGGTGCCGGGCCCAACAGACTCCCTTGATGGGTCCCAGGACGTGCCATGCTGTGTCTTTCTCGACGGCGTTTGCTCTGCGGAGAGGACCTTGTCCCTCTTGTCCTGTCATGTCTCTGATTGCTCCTCCTCTGTTCGGCCTCTGGGCTCTGGAGGGTGGAAGCCGGGGGTCTAACGGACTCTAGCTTCTGAGGAGAAAGAGCTGAGAGAGTATGCGCAAGAGGAGCTGAGGCGTCGCCTTGCATTTTCCAGGCCTGCGAGGCAAGGGGACAACACACAGGTGGACGCTGTCTGCACGTACCGCAACGACTCCTCCGGCCCGCCCTTGGACAGGGTGGCTCTTTACCACGAAGTGAGCAACAAGACCCAAGGCATCACGCAGCTGGGGCCCTACAGCCTGGACAAGGACAGCCTCTACGTCAATGGTAAGCACCAAGGCCTGCCCCGCTCTTCTGCTCTCCTGCAGCAGACCTTCTTTCTCAGCAGCCTTCCCCGCTGCCTGTTGCCAGCTCCAGCTCATGACTGTCTCTCTCTTTGCAGGTTACAACGAGCAGCCAGTCCGCCCATGTGAGTAGCGTTCAAGGGAGGTCGGGCATCAAACAGGGGTGCATTTCTCACAGGTCTTCACTGCCTGGTTGAGGCACGTGTGGGCCAAGGCTGCTGATGCCTGTTGGGAAATGCGCAGCCTGCTGAACCGCCACCTCAAGACCTGCTCCATGAAGGGGGCATGGCAGTTTGGAGAGCTTTGCCTGTCTCCTCCCAAAGCCTTGACACGCTGGCTCTTGTGCCATTTCATTCCCCATCTGTGCTCCTTGCAGCTGCCATGCCAACACAGACACCACCTCCCACCCTCGACCGTCTCACCGTCAACTTCACCATCACCAATCTCCCCTACGACTCCAACCTGGCCGTTCCTCACTCGGCCAAGCTCAACACAACGCAGCGAGTCATGAGCACCCTGGTAAGCAGCCCACCTCTCTGTCACGGCCATGAGTCCTGTGGTCCTCGTGCGATTTCTGGCCTGTGGCCACAGGGCAATGGCTCAACTGGGCATCGCTTCCTCTTTGCAGCTCAACAAGCTTCTAAAGGAATCCAGCATCGGCCCTGCTTTCGTTAAATGTGAACCCACAGCTTTCAGGTACGGTGCCGGGCCCAACAGACTCCCTTGATGGGTCCCAGGACGTGCCATGCTGTGTCTTTCTCGACGGCGTTTGCTCTGCGGAGAGGACCTTGTCCCTCTTGTCCTGTCATGTCTCTGATTGCTCCTCCTCTGTTCGGCCTCTGGGCTCTGGAGGGTGGAAGCCGGGGGTCTAACGGACTCTAGCTTCTGACGAGAAAGAGCTGAGAGAGTATGCGCAAGAGGAGCTGAGGCGTCGCCTTGCATTTTCCAGGCCTGCGAGGCAAGGGGACAACACACAGGTGGACGCTGTCTGCACGTACCGCAACGACTCCTCCGGCCCGCCCTTGGACAGGGTGGCTCTTTACCACGAAGTGAGCAACAAGACCCAAGGCATCACGCAGCTGGGGCCCTACAGCCTGGACAAGGACAGCCTCTACGTCAATGGTAAGCACCAAGGCCTGCCCCGCTCTTCTGCTCTCCTGCAGCAGACCTTCTTTCTCAGCAGCCTTCCCCGCTGCCTGTTGCCAGCTCCAGCTCATGACTGTCTCTCTCTTTGCAGGTTACAACGAGCAGCCAGTCCGCCCATGTGAGTAGCGTTCAAGGGAGGTCGGGCATCAAACAGGGGTGCATTTCTCACAGGTCTTCACTGCCTGGTTGAGGCACGTGTGGGCCAAGGCTGCTGATGCCTGTTGGGAAATGCGCAGCCTGCTGAACCGCCACCTCAAGACCTGCTCCATGAAGGGGGCATGGCAGTTTGGAGAGCTTTGCCTGTCTCCTCCCAAAGCCTTGACACGCTGGCTCTTGTGCCATTTCATTCCCCATCTGTGCTCCTTGCAGCTGCCATGCCAACACAGACACCACCTCCCACCCTCGACCGTCTCACCGTCAACTTCACCATCACCAATCTCCCCTACGACTCCAACCTGGCCGTTCCTCACTCGGCCAAGCTCAACACAACGCAGCGAGTCATGAGCACCCTGGTAAGCAGCCCACCTCTCTGTCAGTCACGGCCATGAGTCCTGTGGTCCTCGTGCGATTTCTGGCCTGTGGCCACAGGGCAATGGCTCAACTGGGCATCGCTTCCTCTTTGCAGCTCAACAAGCTTCTAAAGGAATCCAGCATCGGCCCTGCTTTCGTTAAATGTGAACCCACAGCTTTCAGGTACGGTGCCGGGCCCAACAGACTCCCTTGATGGGTCCCAGGACGTGCCATGCTGTGTCTTTCTCGACGGCGTTTGCTCTGCGGAGAGGACCTTGTCCCTCTTGTCCTGTCATGTCTCTGATTGCTCCTCCTCTGTTCGGCCTCTGGGCTCTGGAGGGTGGAAGCCGGGGGTCTAACGGACTCTAGCTTCTGACGAGAAAGAGCTGAGAGAGTATGCGCAAGAGGAGCTGAGGCGTCGCCTTGCATTTTCCAGGCCTGCGAGGCAAGGGGACAACACACAGGTGGACGCTGTCTGCACGTACCGCAACGACTCCTCCGGCCCGCCCTTGGACAGGGTGGCTCTTTACCACGAAGTGAGCAACAAGACCCAAGGCATCACGCAGCTGGGGCCCTACAGCCTGGACAAGGACAGCCTCTACGTCAATGGTAAGCACCAAGGCCTGCCCCGCTCTTCTGCTCTCCTGCAGCAGACCTTCTTTCTCAGCAGCCTTCCCCGCTGCCTGTTGCCAGCTCCAGCTCATGACTGTCTCTCTCTTTGCAGGTTACAACGAGCAGCCAGTCCGCCCATGTGAGTAGCGTTCAAGGGAGGTCGGGCATCAAACAGGGGTGCATTTCTCACAGGTCTTCACTGCCTGGTTGAGGCACGTGTGGGCCAAGGCTGCTGATGCCTGTTGGGAAATGCGCAGCCTGCTGAACCGCCACCTCAAGACCTGCTCCATGAAGGGGGCATGGCAGTTTGGAGAGCTTTGCCTGTCTCCTCCCAAAGCCTTGACACGCTGGCTCTTGTGCCATTTCATTCCCCATCTGTGCTCCTTGCAGCTGCCATGCCAACACAGACACCACCTCCCACCCTCGACCGTCTCACCGTCAACTTCACCATCACCAATCTCCCCTACGACTCCAACCTGGCCGTTCCTCACTCGGCCAAGCTCAACACAACGCAGCGAGTCATGAGCACCCTGGTAAGCAGCCCACCTCTCTGTCAGTCACGGCCATGAGTCCTGTGGTCCTCGTGCGATTTCTGGCCTGTGGCCACAGGGCAATGGCTCAACTGGGCATCGCTTCCTCTTTGCAGCTCAACAAGCTTCTAAAGGAATCCAGCATCGGCCCTGCTTTCGTTAAATGTGAACCCACAGCTTTCAGGTACGGTGCCGGGCCCAACAGACTCCCTTGATGGGTCCCAGGACGTGCCATGCTGTGTCTTTCTCGACGGCGTTTGCTCTGCGGAGAGGACCTTGTCCCTCTTGTCCTGTCATGTCTCTGATTGCTCCTCCTCTGTTCGGCCTCTGGGCTCTGGAGGGTGGAAGCCGGGGGTCTAACGGACTCTAGCTTCTGACGAGAAAGAGCTGAGAGAGTATGCGCAAGAGGAGCTGAGGCGTCGCCTTGCATTTTCCAGGCCTGCGAGGCAAGGGGACAACACACAGGTGGACGCTGTCTGCACGTACTGCAACGACTCCTCCGGCCCGCCCTTGGACAGGGTGGCTCTTTACCACGAAGTGAGCAACAAGACCCAAGGCATCACGCAGCTGGGGCCCTACAGCCTGGACAAGGACAGCCTCTACGTCAATGGTAAGCACCAAGGCCTGCCCCGCTCTTCTGCTCTCCTGCAGCAGACCTTCTTTCTCAGCAGCCTTCCCCGCTGCCTGTTGCCAGCTCCAGCTCATGACTGTCTCTCTCTTTGCAGGTTACAACGAGCAGCCAGTCCGCCCATGTGAGTAGCGTTCAAGGGAGGTCGGGCATCAAACAGGGGTGCATTTCTCACAGGTCTTCACTGCCTGGTTGAGGCACGTGTGGGCCAAGGCTGCTGATGCCTGTTGGGAAATGCGCAGCCTGCTGAACCGCCACCTCAAGACCTGCTTCATGAAGGGGGCATGGCAGTTTGGAGAGCTTTGCCTGTGTCCTCCCAAAGCCTTGACACGCTGGCTCTTGTGCCATTTCATTCCCCATCTGTGCTCCTTGCAGCTGCCATGCCAACACAGACACCACCTCCCACCCTCGACCGTCTCACCGTCAACTTCACCATCACCAATCTCCCCTACGACTCCAACCTGGCCGTTCCTCACTCGGCCAAGCTCAACACAACGCAGCGAGTCATGAGCACCCTGGTAAGCAGCCCACCTCTCTGTCAGTCACGGCCATGAGTCCTGTGGTCCTCGTGCGATTTCTGGCCTGTGGCCACAGGGCAATGGCTCAACTGGGCATCGCTTCCTCTTTGCAGCTCAACAAGCTTCTAAAGGAATCCAGCATCGGCCCTGCTTTCGTTAAATGTGAACCCACAGCTTTCAGGTACGGTGCCGGGCCCAACAGACTCCCTTGATGGGTCCCAGGACGTGCCATGCTGTGTCTTTCTCGACGGCGTTTGCTCTGCGGAGAGGACCTTGTCCCTCTTGTCCTGTCATGTCTCTGATTGCTCCTCCTCTGTTCGGCCTCTGGGCTCTGGAGGGTGGAAGCCGGGGGTCTAACGGACTCTAGCTTCTGACGAGAAAGAGCTGAGAGAGCATGCGCAAGAGGAGCTGAGGCGTCGCCTTGCATTTTCCAGGCCTGCGAGGCAAGGGGACAACACACAGGTGGACGCTGTCTGCACGTACCGCAACGACTCCTCCGGCCCGCCCTTGGACAGGGTGGCTCTTTACCACGAAGTGAGCAACAAGACCCAAGGCATCACGCAGCTGGGGCCCTACAGCCTGGACAAGGACAGCCTCTACGTCAATGGTAAGCACCAAGGCCTGCCCCGCTCTTCTGCTCTCCTGCAGCAGATCTTCTTTCTCAGCAGCCTTCCCCGCTGCCTGTTGCCAGCTCCAGCTCATGACTGTCTCTCTCTTTGCAGGTTACAACGAGCAGCCAGTCCGCCCATGTGAGTAGCGTTCAAGGGAGGTCGGGCATCAAACAGGGGTGCATTTCTCACAGGTCTTCACTGCCTGGTTGAGGCACGTGTGGGCCAAGGCTGCTGATGCCTGTTGGGAAATGCGCAGCCTGCTGAACCGCCACCTCAAGACCTGCTCCATGAAGGGGGCATGGCAGTTTGGAGAGCTTTGCCTGTCTCCTCCCAAAGCCTTGACACGCTGGCTCTTGTGCCATTTCATTCCCCATCTGTGCTCCTTGCAGCTGCCATGCCAACACAGACACCACCTCCCACCCTCGACCGTCTCACCGTCAACTTCACCATCACCAATCTCCCCTACGACTCCAACCTGGCCGTTCCTCACTCGGCCAAGCTCAACACAACGCAGCGAGTCATGAGCACCCTGGTAAGCAGCCCACCTCTCTGTCACGGCCATAAGTCCTGTGGTCCTCGTGCGATTTCTGGCCTGTGGCCACAGGGCAATGGCTCAACTGGGCATCGCTTCCTCTTTGCAGCTCAACAAGCTTCTAAAGGAATCCAGCATCGGCCCTGCTTTCGTTAAATGTGAACCCACAGCTTTCAGGTACGGTGCCGGGCCCAACAGACTCCCTTGATGGGTCCCAGGACGTGCCATGCTGTGTCTTTCTCGACGGCGTTTGCTCTGCGGAGAGGACCTTGTCCCTCTTGTCCTGTCATGTCTCTGATTGCTCCTCCTCTGTTCGGCCTCTGGGCTCTGGAGGGTGGAAGCCGGGGGTCTAACGGACTCTAGCTTCTGACGAGAAAGAGCTGAGAGAGTATGCGCAAGAGGAGCTGAGGCGTCGCCTTGCATTTTCCAGGCCTGCGAGGCAAGGGGACAACACACAGGTGGACGCTGTCTGCACGTACCGCAACGACTCCTCCGGCCCGCCCTTGGACAGGGTGGCTCTTTACCACGAAGTGAGCAACAAGACCCAAGGCATCACGCAGCTGGGGCCCTACAGCCTGGACAAGGACAGCCTCTACGTCAATGGTAAGCACCAAGGCCTGCCCCGCTCTTCTGCTCTCCTGCAGCAGACCTTCTTTCTCAGCAGCCTTCCCCGCTGCCTGTTGCCAGCTCCAGCTCATGACTGTCTCTCTCTTTGCAGGTTACAACGAGCAGCCAGTCCGCCCATGTGAGTAGCGTTCAAGGGAGGTCGGGCATCAAACAGGGGTGCATTTCTCACAGGTCTTCACTGCCTGGTTGAGGCACGTGTGGGCCAAGGCTGCTGATGCCTGTTGGGAAATGCGCAGCCTGCTGAACCGCCACCTCAAGACCTGCTCCATGAAGGGGGCATGGCAGTTTGGAGAGCTTTGCCTGTCTCCTCCCAAAGCCTTGACACGCTGGCTCTTGTGCCATTTCATTCCCCATCTGTGCTCCTTGCAGCTGCCATGCCAACACAGACACCACCTCCCACCCTCGACCGTCTCACCGTCAACTTCACCATCACCAATCTCCCCTACGACTCCAACCTGGCCGTTCCTCACTCGGCCAAGCTCAACACAACGCAGCGAGTCATGAGCACCCTGGTAAGCAGCCCACCTCTCTGTCAGTCACGGCCATGAGTCCTGTGGTCCTCGTGCGATTTCTGGCCTGTGGCCACAGGGCAATGGCTCAACTGGGCATCGCTTCCTCTTTGCAGCTCAACAAGCTTCTAAAGGAATCCAGCATCGGCCCTGCTTTCGTTAAATGTGAACCCACAGCTTTCAGGTACGGTGCCGGGCCCAACAGACTCCCTTGATGGGTCCCAGGACGTGCCATGCTGTGTCTTTCTCGACGGCGTTTGCTCTGCGGAGAGGACCTTGTCCCTCTTGTCCTGTCATGTCTCTGATTGCTCCTCCTCTGTTCGGCCTCTGGGCTCTGGAGGGCGGAAGCCGGGCTCTAACGGACTCTAGCTTCTGAGGAGAAAGAGCTGAGAGAGTATGCGCAAGAGGAGCTGAGGCGTCGCCTTGCATTTTCCAGGCCTGCGAGGCAAGGGGACAACACACAGGTGGACGCTGTCTGCACGTACCGCAACGACTCCTCTGGCCCGCCCTTGGACAGGGTGGCTCTTTACCACGAAGTGAGCAACAAGACCCAAGGCATCACGCAGCTGGGGCCCTACAGCCTGGACAAGGACAGCCTCTACGTCAATGGTAAGCACCAAGGCCTGCCCCGCTCTTCTGCTCTCCTGCAGCAGACCTTCTTTCTCAGCAGCCTTCCCCGCTGCCTGTTGCCAGCTCCAGCTCATGACTGTCTCTCTCTTTGCAGGTTACAACGAGCAGCCAGTCCGCCCATGTGAGTAGCGTTCAAGGGAGGTCGGGCATCAAACAGGGGTGCATTTCTCACAGGTCTTCACTGCCTGGTTGCGGCACGTGTGGGCCAAGGCTGCTGATGCCTGTTGGGAAATGCGCAGCCTGCTGAACCGCCACCTCAAGACCTGCTCCATGAAGGGGGCATGGCAGTTTGGAGAGCTTTGCCTGTCTCCTCCCAAAGCCTTGACACGCTGGCTCTTGTGCCATTTCATTCCCCATCTGTGCTCCTTGCAGCTGCCATGCCAACACAGACACCACCTCCCACCCTCGACCGTCTCACCGTCAACTTCACCATCACCAATCTCCCCTACGACTCCAACCTGGCCGTTCCTCACTCGGCCAAGCTCAACACAACGCAGCGAGTCATGAGCACCCTGGTAAGCAGCCCACCTCTCTGTCAGTCACGGCCATGAGTCCTGTGGTCCTCGTGCGATTTCTGGCCTGTGGCCACAGGGCAATGGCTCAACTGGGCATCGCTTCCTCTTTGCAGCTCAACAAGCTTCTAAAGGAATCCAGCATCGGCCCTGCTTTCGTTAAATGTGAACCCACAGCTTTCAGGTACGGTGCCGGGCCCAACAGACTCCCTTGATGGGTCCCAGGACGTGCCATGCTGTGTCTTTCTCGACGGCGTTTGCTCTGCGGAGAGGACCTTGTCCCTCTTGTCCTGTCATGTCTCTGATTGCTCCTCCTCTGTTCAGCCTCTGGGCTCTGGAGGGTGGAAGCCGGGGGTCTAACGGACTCTAGCTTCTGACGAGAAAGAGCTGAGAGAGTATGCGCAAGAGGAGCTGAGGCGTCGCCTTGCATTTTCCAGGCCTGCGAGGCAAGGGGACAACACACAGGTGGACGCTGTCTGCACGTACCGCAACGACTCCTCCGGCCCGCCCTTGGACAGGGTGGCTCTTTACCACGAAGTGAGCAACAAGACCCAAGGCATCACGCAGCTGGGGCCCTACAGCCTGGACAAGGACAGCCTCTACGTCAATGGTAAGCACCAAGGCCTGCCCCGCTCTTCTGCTCTCCTGCAGCAGACCTTCTTTCTCAGCAGCCTTCCCCGCTGCCTGTTGCCAGCTCCAGCTCATGACTGTCTTTCTCTTTGCAGGTTACAACGAGCAGCCAGTCCACCCATGTGAGTAGCGTTCAAGGGAGGTCGGGCATCAAACAGGGGTGCATTTCTCACAGGTCTTCACTGCCTGGTTGAGGCACGTGTGGGCCAAGGCTGCTGATGCCTGTTGGGAAATGCGCAGCCTGCTGAACCGCCACCTCAAGACCTGCTCCATGAAGGGGGCATGGCAGTTTGGAGAGCTTTGCCTGTCTCCTCCCAAAGCCTTGACACGCTGGCTCTTGTGCCATTTCATTCCCCATCTGTGCTCCTTGCAGCTGCCATGCCAACACAGACACCACCTCCCACCCTCGACCGTCTCACCGTCAACTTCACCATCACCAATCTCCCCTACGACTCCAACCTGGCCGTTCCTCACTCGGCCAAGCTCAACACAACGCAGCGAGTCATGAGCACCCTGGTAAGCAGCCCACCTCTCTGTCAGTCACGGCCATGAGTCCTGTGGTCCTCGTGCGATTTCTGGCCTGTGGCCACAGGGCAATGGCTCAACTGGGCATCGCTTCCTCTTTGCAGCTCAACAAGCTTCTAAAGGAATCCAGCATCGGCCCTGCTTTCGTTAAATGTGAACCCACAGCTTTCAGGTACGGTGCCGGGCCCAACAGACTCCCTTGATGGGTCCCAGGACGTGCCATGCTGTGTCTTTCTCGACGGCGTTTGCTCTGCGGAGAGGACCTTGTCCCTCTTGTCCTGTCATGTCTCTGATTGCTCCTCCTCTGTTCGGCCTCTGGGCTCTGGAGGGCGGAAGCCGGGCTCTAACGGACTCTAGCTTCTGAGGAGAAAGAGCTGAGAGAGTATGCGCAAGAGGAGCTGAGGCGTCGCCTTGCATTTTCCAGGCCTGCGAGGCAAGGGGACAACACACAGGTGGACGCTGTCTGCACGTACCGCAACGACTCCTCCGGCCCGCCCTTGGACAGGGTGGCTCTTTACCACGAAGTGAGCAACAAGACCCAAGGCATCACGCAGCTGGGGCCCTACAGCCTGGACAAGGACAGCCTCTACGTCAATGGTAAGCACCAAGGCCTGCCCCGCTCTTCTGCTCTCCTGCAGCAGACCTTCTTTCTCAGCAGCCTTCCCCGCTGCCTGTTGCCAGCTCCAGCTCATGACTGTCTCTCTCTTTGCAGGTTACAACGAGCAGCCAGTCCGCCCATGTGAGTAGCGTTCAAGGGAGGTCGGGCATCAAACAGGGGTGCATTTCTCACAGGTCTTCACTGCCTGGTTGAGGCACGTGTGGGCCAAGGCTGCTGATGCCTGTTGGGAAATGCGCAGCCTGCTGAACCGCCACCTCAAGACCTGCTCCATGAAGGGGGCATGGCAGTTTGGAGAGCTTTGCCTGTCTCCTCCCAAAGCCTTGACACGCTGGCTCTTGTGCCATTTCATTCCCCATCTGTGCTCCTTGCAGCTGCCATGCCAACACAGACACCACCTCCCACCCTCGACCGTCTCACCGTCAACTTCACCATCACCAATCTCCCCTACGACTCCAACCTGGCCGTTCCTCACTCGGCCAAGCTCAACACAACGCAGCGAGTCATGAGCACCCTGGTAAGCAGCCCACCTCTCTGTCAGTCACGGCCATGAGTCCTGTGGTCCTCGTGCGATTTCTGGCCTGTGGCCACAGGGCAATGGCTCAACTGGGCATCGCTTCCTCTTTGCAGCTCAACAAGCTTCTAAAGGAATCCAGCATCGGCCCTGCTTTCGTTAAATGTGAACCCACAGCTTTCAGGTACGGTGCCGGGCCCAACAGACTCCCTTGATGGGTCCCAGGACGTGCCATGCTGTGTCTTTCTCGACGGCGTTTGCTCTGCGGAGAGGACCTTGTCCCTCTTGTCCTGTCATGTCTCTGATTGCTCCTCCTCTGTTCGGCCTCTGGGCTCTGGAGGGCGGAAGCCGGGCTCTAACGGACTCTAGCTTCTGAGGAGAAAGAGCTGAGAGAGTATGCGCAAGAGGAGCTGAGGCGTCGCCTTGCATTTTCCAGGCCTGCGAGGCAAGGGGACAACACACAGGTGGACGCTGTCTGCACGTACCGCAACGACTCCTCCGGCCCGCCCTTGGACAGGGTGGCTCTTTACCACGAAGTGAGCAACAAGACCCAAGGCATCACGCAGCTGGGGCCCTACAGCCTGGACAAGGACAGCCTCTACGTCAATGGTAAGCACCAAGGCCTGCCCCGCTCTTCTGCTCTCCTGCAGCAGACCTTCTTTCTCAGCAGCCTTCCCCGCTGCCTGTTGCCAGCTCCAGCTCATGACTGTCTCTCTCTTTGCAGGTTACAACGAGCAGCCAGTCCGCCCATGTGAGTAGCGTTCAAGGGAGGTCGGGCATCAAACAGGGGTGCATTTCTCACAGGTCTTCACTGCCTGGTTGAGGCACGTGTGGGCCAAGGCTGCTGATGCCTGTTGGGAAATGCGCAGCCTGCTGAACCGCCACCTCAAGACCTGCTCCATGAAGGGGGCATGGCAGTTTGGAGAGCTTTGCCTGTCTCCTCCCAAAGCCTTGACACGCTGGCTCTTGTGCCATTTCATTCCCCATCTGTGCTCCTTGCAGCTGCCATGCCAACACAGACACCACCTCCCACCCTCGACCGTCTCACCGTCAACTTCACCATCACCAATCTCCCCTACGACTCCAACCTGGCCGTTCCTCACTCGGCCAAGCTCAACACAACGCAGCGAGTCATGAGCACCCTGGTAAGCAGCCCACCTCTCTGTCACGGCCATGAGTCCTGTGGTCCTCGTGCGATTTCTGGCCTGTGGCCACAGGGCAATGGCTCAACTGGGCATCGCTTCCTCTTTGCAGCTCAACAAGCTTCTAAAGGAATCCAGCATCGGCCCTGCTTTCGTTAAATGTGAACCCACAGCTTTCAGGTACGGTGCCGGGCCCAACAGACTCCCTTGATGGGTCCCAGGACGTGCCATGCTGTGTCTTTCTCGACGGCGTTTGCTCTGCGGAGAGGACCTTGTCCCTCTTGTCCTGTCATGTCTCTGATTGCTCCTCCTCTGTTCGGCCTCTGGGCTCTGGAGGGCGGAAGCCGGGCTCTAACGGACTCTAGCTTCTGAGGAGAAAGAGCTGAGAGAGTATGCGCAAGAGGAGCTGAGGCGTCGCCTTGCATTTTCCAGGCCTGCGAGGCAAGGGGACAACACACAGGTGGACGCTGTCTGCACGTACCGCAACGACTCCTCTGGCCCGCCCTTGGACAGGGTGGCTCTTTACCACGAAGTGAGCAACAAGACCCAAGGCATCACGCAGCTGGGGTCCTACAGCCTGGACAAGGACAGCCTCTACGTCAATGGTAAGCACCAAGGCCTGCCCCGCTCTTCTGCTCTCCTGCAGCAGACCTTCTTTCTCAGCAGCCTTCCCCGCTGCCTGTTGCCAGCTCCAGCTCATGACTGTCTCTCTCTTTGCAGGTTACAACGAGCAGCCAGTCCGCCCATGTGAGTAGCGTTCAAGGGAGGTCGGGCATCAAACAGGGGTGCATTTCTCACAGGTCTTCACTGCCTGGTTGCAGCACGTGTGGGCCAAGGCTGCTGATGCCTGTTGGGAAATGCGCAGCCTGCTGAACCGCCACCTCAAGACCTGCTCCATGAAGGGGGCATGGCAGTTTGGAGAGCTTTGCCTGTCTCCTCCCAAAGCCTTGACACGCTGGCTCTTGTGCCATTTCATTCCCCATCTGTGCTCCTTGCAGCTGCCATGCCAACACAGACACCACCTCCCACCCTCGACCGTCTCACCGTCAACTTCACCATCACCAATCTCCCCTACGACTCCAACCTGGCCGTTCCTCACTCGGCCAAGCTCAACACAACGCAGCGAGTCATGAGCACCCTGGTAAGCAGCCCACCTCTCTGTCAGTCACGGCCATGAGTCCTGTGGTCCTCGTGCGATTTCTGGCCTGTGGCCACAGGGCAATGGCTCAACTGGGCATCGCTTCCTCTTTGCAGCTCAACAAGCTTCTAAAGGAATCCAGCATCGGCCCTGCTTTCGTTAAATGTGAACCCACAGCTTTCAGGTACGGTGCCGGGCCCAACAGACTCCCTTGATGGGTCCCAGGACGTGCCATGCTGTGTCTTTCTCGACGGCGTTTGCTCTGCGGAGAGGACCTTGTCCCTCTTGTCCTGTCATGTCTCTGATTGCTCCTCCTCTGTTCAGCCTCTGGGCTCTGGAGGGTGGAAGCCGGGGGTCTAACGGACTCTAGCTTCTGAGGAGAAAGAGCTGAGAGAGTATGCGCAAGAGGAGCTGAGGCGTCGCCTTGCATTTTCCAGGCCTGCGAGGCAAGGGGACAACACACAGGTGGACGCTGTCTGCACGTACCGCAACGACTCCTCCGGCCCGCCCTTGGACAGGGTGGCTCTTTACCACGAAGTGAGCAACAAGACCCAAGGCATCACGCAGCTGGGGCCCTACAGCCTGGACAAGGACAGCCTCTACGTCAATGGTAAGCACCAAGGCCTGCCCTGCTCTTCTGCTCTCCTGCAGCAGACCTTCTTTCTCAGCAGCCTTCCCCGCTGCCTGTTGCCAGCTCCAGCTCATGACTGTCTTTCTCTTTGCAGGTTACAACGAGCAGCCAGTCCGCCCATGTGAGTAGCGTTCAAGGGAGGTCGGGCATCAAACAGGGGTGCATTTCTCACAGGTCTTCACTGCCTGGTTGAGGCACGTGTGGGCCAAGGCTGCTGATGCCTGTTGGGAAATGCGCAGCCTGCTGAACCGCCACCTCAAGACCTGCTCCATGAAGGGGGCATGGCAGTTTGGAGAGCTTTGCCTGTCTCCTCCCAAAGCCTTGACACGCTGGCTCTTGTGCCATTTCATTCCCCATCTGTGCTCCTTGCAGCTGCCATGCCAACACAGACACCACCTCCCACCCTCGACCGTCTCACCGTCAACTTCACCATCACCAATCTCCCCTACGACTCCAACCTGGCCGTTCCTCACTCGGCCAAGCTCAACACAACGCAGCGAGTCATGAGCACCCTGGTAAGCAGCCCACCTCTCTGTCACGGCCATGAGTCCTGTGGTCCTCGTGCGATTTCTGGCCTGTGGCCACAGGGCAATGGCTCAACTGGGCATTGCTTCCTCTTTGCAGCTCAACAAGCTTCTAAAGGAATCCAGCATCGGCCCTGCTTTCGTTAAATGTGAACCCACAGCTTTCAGGTACGGTGCCGGGCCCAACAGACTCCCTTGATGGGTCCCAGGACGTGCCATACTGTGTCTTTCTCGACGGCGTTTGCTCTGCGGAGAGGACCTTGTCCCTCTTGTCCTGTCATGTCTCTGATTGCTCCTCCTCTGTTCGGCCTCTGGGCTCTGGAGGGTGGAAGCCGGGGGTCTAACGGACTCTAGCTTCTGACGAGAAAGAGCTGAGAGAGTATGCGCAAGAGGAGCTGAGGCGTCGCCTTGCATTTTCCAGGCCTGCGAGGCAAGGGGACAACACACAGGTGGACGCTGTCTGCACGTACCGCAACGACTCCTCCGGCCCGCCCTTGGACAGGGTGGCTCTTTACCACGAAGTGAGCAACAAGACCCAAGGCATCACGCAGCTGGGGCCCTACAGCCTGGACAAGGACAGCCTCTACGTCAATGGTAAGCACCAAGGCCTGCCCCGCTCTTCTGCTCTCCTGCAGCAGACCTTCTTTCTCAGCAGCCTTCCCCGCTGCCTGTTGCCAGCTCCAGCTCATGACTGTCTCTCTCTTTGCAGGTTACAACGAGCAGCCAGTCCGCCCATGTGAGTAGCGTTCAAGGGAGGTCGGGCATCAAACAGGGGTGCATTTCTCACAGGTCTTCACTGCCTGGTTGAGGCACGTGTGGGCCAAGGCTGCTGATGCCTGTTGGGAAATGCGCAGCCTGCTGAACCGCCACCTCAAGACCTGCTCCATGAAGGGGGCATGGCAGTTTGGAGAGCTTTGCCTGTCTCCTCCCAAAGCCTTGACACGCTGGCTCTTGTGCCATTTCATTCCCCATCTGTGCTCCTTGCAGCTGCCATGCCAACACAGACACCACCTCCCACCCTCGACCGTCTCACCGTCAACTTCACCATCACCAATCTCCCCTACGACTCCAACCTGGCCGTTCCTCACTCGGCCAACCTCAACACAACGCAGCGAGTCATGAGCACCCTGGTAAGCAGCCCACCTCTCTGTCAGTCACGGCCATGAGTCCTGTGGTCCTCGTGCGATTTCTGGCCTGTGGCCACAGGGCAATGGCTCAACTGGGCATCGCTTCCTCTTTGCAGCTCAACAAGCTTCTAAAGGAATCCAGCATCGGCCCTGCTTTCGTTAAATGTGAACCCACAGCTTTCAGGTACGGTGCCGGGCCCAACAGACTCCCTTGATGGGTCCCAGGACGTGCCATGCTGTGTCTTTCTCGACGGCGTTTGCTCTGCGGAGAGGACCTTGTCCCTCTTGTCCTGTCATGTCTCTGATTGCTCCTCCTCTGTTCAGCCTCTGGGCTCTGGAGGGTGGAAGCCGGGGGTCTAACGGACTCTAGCTTCTGACGAGAAAGAGCTGAGAGAGTATGCGCAAGAGGAGCTGAGGCGTCGCCTTGCATTTTCCAGGCCTGCGAGGCAAGGGGACAACACACAGGTGGACGCTGTCTGCACGTACCGCAACGACTCCTCCGGCCCGCCCTTGGACAGGGTGGCTCTTTACCACGAAGTGAGCAACAAGACCCAAGGCATCACGCAGCTGGGGCCCTACAGCCTGGACAAGGACAGCCTCTACGTCAATGGTAAGCACCAAGGCCTGCCCCGCTCTTCTGCTCTCCTGCAGCAGACCTTCTTTCTCAGCAGCCTTCCCCGCTGCCTGTTGCCAGCTCCAGCTCATGACTGTCTTTCTCTTTGCAGGTTACAACGAGCAGCCAGTCCGCCCATGTGAGTAGCGTTCAAGGGAGGTCGGGCATCAAACAGGGGTGCATTTCTCACAGGTCTTCACTGCCTGGTTGAGGCACGTGTGGGCCAAGGCTGCTGATGCCTGTTGGGAAATGCGCAGCCTGCTGAACCGCCACCTCAAGACCTGCTCCATGAAGGGGGCATGGCAGTTTGGAGAGCTTTGCCTGTCTCCTCCCAAAGCCTTGACACGCTGGCTCTTGTGCCATTTCATTCCCCATCTGTGCTCCTTGCAGCTGCCATGCCAACACAGACACCACCTCCCACCCTCGACCGTCTCACCGTCAACTTCACCATCACCAATCTCCCCTACGACTCCAACCTGGCCGTTCCTCACTCGGCCAAGCTCAACACAACGCAGCGAGTCATGAGCACCCTGGTAAGCAGCCCACCTCTCTGTCAGTCACGGCCATGAGTCCTGTGGTCCTCGTGCGATTTCTGGCCTGTGGCCACAGGGCAATGGCTCAACTGGGCATCGCTTCCTCTTTGCAGCTCAACAAGCTTCTAAAGGAATCCAGCATCGGCCCTGCTTTCGTTAAATGTGAACCCACAGCTTTCAGGTACGGTGCCGGGCCCAACAGACTCCCTTGATGGGTCCCAGGACGTGCCATGCTGTGTCTTTCTCGACGGCGTTTGCTCTGCGGAGAGGACCTTGTCCCTCTTGTCCTGTCATGTCTCTGATTGCTCCTCCTCTGTTCAGCCTCTGGGCTCTGGAGGGTGGAAGCCGGGGGTCTAACGGACTCTAGCTTCTGACGAGAAAGAGCTGAGAGAGTATGCGCAAGAGGAGCTGAGGCGTCGCCTTGCATTTTCCAGGCCTGCGAGGCAAGGGGACAACACACAGGTGGACGCTGTCTGCACGTACCGCAACGACTCCTCCGGCCCGCCCTTGGACAGGGTGGCTCTTTACCACGAAGTGAGCAACAAGACCCAAGGCATCACGCAGCTGGGGCCCTACAGCCTGGACAAGGACAGCCTTTATGTCAACGGTAAGTTTTTTTTTTTCCTCTTTTTCTTTCTTATGTTTTTAACTATTTCTTTGCATAGTTATTTTTAAGTGTTGTATTTGAAGCCATATTATCTTGTTCCTCTGAGATATAATACTCCCGTATTCTTTTTAGGACCCTGGAGTTTTAGTTATTCATGCTGGGAAGCAGCGATTTTATCCTTGTAGTAATAATGGCACCACTTCTGAATGTTATTCCTCATTCAATATGTAGCTGACTTCAAAACAACGGTTCCCTGTAGTATTGCAAGAAGTAACTGGTTTGAAATAGGATATATTTTCCTTCTATGGAGTCTGTCATCTGTACAAGTGTCTCTGAACTAGCAACCTAATCCTTATTTCCTTCTTTTTACAGATTACCATGACGCCATTGTTGTGCCCTGTAAGTACTTTAAGCGATTATAAAGGGATCATGCCTTCATCTCTCTGTACAAGCAATACAGAGATGAATTCCTGATGTAGCTCTTCCCTTTTTTGTCTCTTTTCACTTTACTAGAAGTAATAATATGTTGGACATGATTAACAGGGAGAACAATCTGCTACCAATTACAGTTGTTAACATAACACACTTCATTCAAATATTTCACAAAGCATTATTTCTTCCTGGAAAAAGACTTGAGTTAAATAAGAGCTTCTCCAGAGTTGTTACTGAATTAAATCTTATGCCCTGTATTACAAGAGATGTCAGAGGAGATGATATGAGGAGACCTGTTTGCAGAAAAACATAGCTACACCCACAGAAGGTTAGAGAGTAACTAGTGTTGACATGCTGTTCCAAAAGCAGCTTTAGAAAATGAAAAGGCCAGAGATTCAAAGACCTACATGGAGTATCAAGCTAGTGTGCTTAGGGATTTTTTACTGAGTAGGTTAAAAGGTGAGATCAAGTTAACTTCAGTTCCTCAACTGAAGTTTTTAGATACATGTTTAGAGCCTGATCAGCTAGGAGTGGCTTTCTATAACAATCTAGGTGAGGTGTAGAGCCTTCAGCTGCTCTACAGCTAATGTTCCACACTGCTGCTGGCATCATCATTACCACTCCATGCTGTGTTCAGTGTAGTACACATCTCTTCCAGCAGAAAGAAACTGTTGAATCTGTTAAAGACAGGAAGTAAAAAAAAAAAAAAAAAAAAAAAAAGTGTTTGCTTTCTATTCAAAACACAATTTTGTGCCTTTTTTTTTTTTCCAGCAACATCTCCAGTTCCTCCTTTCGCAAGGATAAAACATTTCACAATGAACTTCACAATAACCAATCTTCTTTACAGACCAGCCCTAGGAAACCCAAATTCTAAAAAATTCAATGCTACAAAAAACAGTCTGACATATCTGGTGAGCATCAGTAAGGTTCTTCCTGTGGCTGTTTAGCGTATTTCTTTTTATTATATTTTCACTGATTTTTTATTTTTTATTTTTTGGATAGCTTGACCGTGTGCTGAAGAACACCAGCATTAGCCCTGCTTACACTGGTTGCACAGTGCTGACACTAAGGTATGGGACATGTCCTTGAGGACAATGGGAATTCAAATTTTAATTTTGGCTGACAACAGGATTATACAGAGATCTTTGAATAGGATTATACAGAGAGCATGTAATTCCTTTCTGCTTCCACTTCTTCCTAACTTGATAGATTCTGTTAAACTCTTGAGAGTACTGAGAAAAATGATGGGGCAGAGGGTTCACACATAAGTTCTTTTGCATTAGCTAAAAAGTCTAATGCAACTAATTTTATATCCAGTTCAGTTAAATCATAAGAACACTGTTCTAATGGTATAAAACAGAATGAATACTGCATTTCTAAAATTTGATGGCATGATTTCTTAAAATAGTGTTGTTTTACAGTATTTTAAAAAGAAATTCAATTCAACAGTAGCTACTGTGCAAGCAAATTCAAACACACACATGCAGGTGCCATTGAGGCTGTAAGTAAACATGTTAATTTCCAGATCTTTGAAGAACAGAGAGGACACTAGCATGGATGCGGTCTGCACATACAGAACCAACACAACCACGACCACTACTAAATTTGACCGAGTCATGGTTTATCGTGAACTCAGCAATATGACCGCTAGCTGCACTAAGCTTGGACCCTACGAGCTGGATGCAGCCAGCTTCTATGTTAACGGTAAGGGGGATCCTTTGACTGCTAATTTGGTAGTAGCTGGATGGAGAAACTGAATAAACACATAACCACAGAAACAACAGTAGTACCTACATGTCTTGTCTCAGTCACTGAGTTGTGTTTGAACGTTTCACCTGATTTCTGTATACCACCAGTATGTATTTCTAAGCAACGACATGTATTTTCCTCATTGCAGTCTTCACTATTATAACACCACCCTGTGTTTAGTATTTCATTTGTTTAATAAATTCACACAGGGACTGGTTCTGGTGATTCATTCTCCAGTCATCTGTTATCCCCTCTTCTCTTTCATTCTCTAAATGTATCATGCTCTTATGTAACGATTCTCTTGCATTTCCTTTCCAGGTTATAATGAACCACTTGAGAGACTGTGTAAGTGTTTTGTCACTCATTCCTGTGAAAGCTGTCAAAGGAGTAGTGCACTCAGAAAATGAGAGGGGAATAGATTCTTGAAATCTGCTAGCCTTGAAATTTGCTAGTATTGGGAATCTTTTTTAAAGAGAATTTGGCTTTTTATATAGCTAAGTTCATAATCCTTCTCCTCTTTGATTGTAGCTCTGAGCTCAACAACCAAACCAAGTCCCATATCCAGGCATTTCACGCTTAATTTCACCCTAATCAACCTTCCATACACCGCAGACCTGGAAATACCGAGTACCCGCAGGTTTATTTCTACAGAGAAAGTTATTAACTATTATGTAAGTCTGGCTCTGGTTATGACCAGTTTGTATTATGCTGATGGCTTGTTCTATTTGCATTAAATTCAGGACAAACTTTTAAATTCTCTTTATTTTTTTTTTCTTCTCCTGACAGCTTAATCCTCTTTTTAAGAGAAGCAGCATAGGCCCTGTCTACACAGGATGTAGAGTGATGAGATTCAGGTAAGAATCTTAAAAGGAAGGTAACCCTACCACTATCTGCTTTTATACACCATAGACTGGTAGTTACTATAATTCTTATGCCAAAAATGGATGCTAGGAACACCTTCTTGTCCATCTGTCTTGCTTTCTCTATCTATCAGAATTATAGCTTAAAAAGGTCAAAAATCTATCCTCTACATGTGCCCAATAAGTAAACGAACAAACTTTTCCTTGCTGAAAAAGTATTTTTGCATGTAGACGTTGCTACCACAGTTCTTTAATATCTTCTCAAAGAATTAGGAGATTGATTGTGCTAATAGCTTTCCCACTCATAAATTACACAAAGCATTCTGTAACATTCTTTAAGCATCAACAGTATCCCTAACAATGCATCTGACATTTCTGCATAGGTCTGTGAAAGACAGCGATGACACTAGCCTAGACGCTGTCTGCAGCTACAAAAACAACAGCAGCATTGCCACCTTTGACAGAGAAAAGGTTTATGAAGAGCTGAGCAACATGACAAAAGGTGTCACCAAACTAGGGCACTACAGCTTGGAGAAGAACAGCCTGTATGTCAATGGTAAGTATCTGTAAATAAAATCAAAATACCACTTTGGAGTCACTCGGGGTGGAAAAGTGAGGAGCGAGCCTCATTAGGGTTTGAGACTTAATGTAGTTTTCCTCTGGATTATTGGGATTCCACAGCTTTTGGCGTTATGACATAACCAAGCCCTTTTGAAGGAACCCTTAAATCACAAATTCCATATGAGAAAGAACATCTTTACTGTGAGGATGACAGAGCACTGGAACAGGCTGCCCAGAGAGGTTGTGAAGTCTCCTTCTCCGGAAACCTTCAAAACCCTCCTGGATGCCACCCTGTGCCACATGCTGTAGGTGTCCCTTCATGAGCAGGGAAGTTGGACTAGATGATCTCCAGAGGTCCCTTCCAACCTCAACCATTCTGTAATTCTGTGATAATTCCCTTTTTGTATTCATATAAACTAAATGAGGATCTAGGCATATTGCATTTGTGGTGTGTGTATAGAGCTGATGCAAAAAGTTATAGTCAATTTTTTTTTTTATTTAGGTTTCCACCTCACAGGTATCACTAGAAAGCCTGCCTTAAGTGAAGGTCCAGCCAAATTGGGCTACAAATTCAGCTTTAGAATAATTAACGAAAATCTAACTAACCCAGACTCCCAGTCATCAGAATACAAAGCTGCAGTGGAAAGCATCAGTAACAAGGTAAGGAGCCTGCTGTTCACAAATCACTGTAACTGCACCATATAATCAGTGTCTGAACACTAATACCTTCCACCTCAGAGATCAGCATAAATGTAACTCATTGGAGAAAGTCCAGTGCAGGTCCTCTTCAGCACCAATCCACTAAACTATCAATCTGCTAGTCACCTGCCCTAACGAGGCAGGTTTTGGGGGTTTGGGTGTTGTTTCTTCTTCTTCTCTTAAAGCCATAATCAAATCCTTTTCACATGAAGCCATTCCATATTTTGAGTTCTGAATCTGTTTCGTCCATGGAATACGAATCAAGATAACAGCTACAGACAGCAGAAAACACGCTTTAATAACAACTCAAATAAGGGCCACCAAGTTGGAAGTCAGATTCCAGCACAAGAAGGCATATTCTGAAATAAAAGCCATCTCCCATGATGATGGGAGATGCCTGATTAGCAGAAAAAAACTTTTTTTTTTTCCCCGAAAGTTAGAGGCCCTCTTGCTGCCCTGAAGCATCCACCATGAGGTCCAGAACTCTAATATTAAAATAAGATTTTTATTTCAGATGAACCAACTATATCATCAGAGCCACCTGCAGAATTACTTCCAAAACTGCACTGTCACAAAGCTGAGGTTTGTTATGCAATTTGATTTTGAATTTTATTTTCCAAAGACTATCCAAGTCATTTGCAGGCTTCCTGGAGTTCATCAGAGATGTTGTTCTGGCTTGGTGGGCATTGACCGTTGTCACTGCTGCACAGCTGACACTGAATATTTTAGAGGATCTTAAGTATACTTTAGAACTGAAGCTTTTATTCAGTTTCAAACAGGATTTTTATATGGATTTAGGGGGATTTTGGCAGTCTATTAGGCCTCTTCAAATGTCCCTGTAATTACTAATTGCTATGAGCAATCTTATCACAAGAATCAAGAATGAAGACTGAATGGTGACGATGCAAACTCCCCCATCCTCTTTCAGATGAAGGCTCTGCAGGGTATTAAAGGGATGTTGGGTATATCTAATGTCCTGCTCTAGATGGAAAAGAATTTGGACAAGAAACCTTACAGCAAGACAAAATTTTAGAAGAAAGTACTGATCATTCATTCTATACATGCAGCATATTTATTACCTAAGTTTGCACAGAGAAGAGGTAGTGGTACTCCATTTGCCATACCCGGCCTAAAGAAAAGCCCCAGTCTATTCCACATCTCTCAGTAGCACCACATTAGATAAAATACTAACACACAGAAATCAGAAGCCCCTAGGAAACTGTCCCATGTGAAGAGGCACGCTGATCATCAGATAGCCCAGTTATTTCAGAGCCTCTGTTTCTCTCTCCACAGGATTGGATCCATAGTGGTCGACTGCAGGTGCTTCTTCCAGCCAGATCCCAGCATCAACAGGGTTGTGGTTGAAAGGGCTTTTCAGGATGGGACTTCACGTGAAACTGGGCTATGGCTGGGAAGCAGTTACCAGCTGGAAGGATTCTCAATAGACAGTATGTAAAGCTCACAGAAGAACATAAATGCCTGGTTTCTGCCCAGTTTAAACCATTTTGTCATGGCATACTCAGAATTACCAACTTTCTGGTCTGTTGATGGGTAGGGGCACTATGTTCCCCCAACTGAATCACTGAACTCAAGCCAGTATTGGGCTCCTCCTTTGCCAGATTCAGTCTGGGTTAGTCCAGTCCTTGAGTTCACAGTTTCAGGGGTTATTATATACTAGAACAAGGAAGCAATAACTACTTATTATAATTTCTAAAGTCTGTTCATGGCTCAGAGTTTGCTTTTTTTTCCCCCCCCAGATGTACATGTTCACAAAGAAAGCACTAGTCTGATAAATTGCTGAAGAACATAGAATGTAGATTGCACTGGGATCTGACACCCCTTTGAAAGCTGTTTCTCTCCTAAGACTTTGTGTTTTTCCCAACCTAAAGTTCACCAAGCAACACTGATTTGCATAAAAGCCTCTGTTTCTCTTTGCTAGAATTTATATTCCACATTTCCCCTTTATCTCCAGACTTAGAACTAGCAATCGAGGCAGCAACTCAGAGAGCACCCCTGCAATCCCAGACAGGAAACTTCAGATTAAACTTCATTATCACCAACCTTCACTACTCTCCAGAACTGCAAAGCTCCACATCTCAGATGTTCCAAGTGAACAAGGAGAAGATTGAAAAGGAGGTAAAAACAAATAACAATAGCTTGGACTGATTTCTCTGTTAAGTTTAAAGATATATCACATTCACTCATTTTGCTTAATTTTGTTTGATCCCATCAGCTGGAAGTATTCAGAACTAGCAGCCTGAAGGATTACTTCGTTGGTTGTACTGTTGAGAGCTTTGGGTATGTCCTGCCCCATAGGCAGTTTTTCTCCTGTCCTAACAGAATATTTAGCAGAAATGGCACTATGAGCTGCAGCATGATGTTTATGCCTCAGTGACATCTTTGTTTAATGACACATAGGAGACACCTTCTCTCACTCTCAGTTTTACCTTTACCGCAGAACGTTTATGTCCAAATAGTAGGCGTTTGTGTGTTTTTCACTGCATTAGCAAAACTATTTTCAAGTATAAGCAAATAAGTAAAACAAGTGATCTCATTATCTCACTTATTCAAACAAACTAAAACTCAAATAGAATAGAAAACAACCACAAGAACTGATCAGCTTGAGTACAAAACCTGCCTTTTTTTTTTTTTTTGGTCTTCTCTGGCATCTCTTTGGAGGAACAAGCAAAGTCAAATGACTTATCTCTTAGAAATGCCACGCCCAGGATTAACTTAGTGCATGAATTTCATAATGGCACACAGCAGTGCCTTCCATCTAACGTAAACTAAAAATTGATCCTATGCTAATAAAACATTGCTCACACATCTGCATGACCAATGCCAGTGCCAAATACCTTCCCCAGTGCTTCTCCATTGTAACTATTCCTCAGTTCTGCACTAGGTTTCTCTTGTCCTGTGACAACAGCTTTGGTCTTCATCCTCCAGGCCTGTCCTTGGGAAAGCTTACACAAGTGTTGCTTCCACCTGTACATTCACGCTGGACACCTCCTCGAGGACCTTACAGAAGGAAATTGTATATGAGGAGCTGACACGCTTGACACAAGGATTCACCAAGTTGGGTTCCAGCTACCAGCTGGAAGAACATAGTTTGGTTGTTGATGGTGAGTACTGCTAAGATGACTTGAACTTTTGTTAGTTTTGCTTTAATGACTTCAAGTGCCCTATTCCCCACCTGTCCCACCTTTTCTTTTCCAGGTTACTCTCCACTCAAAACAGTTGAGCAGGAAAGATATGGTAAGTGCTTTCACACAAGCATTCACCCTAAAGCTGCTGAATACTTGTTGAGCTACACTAAATTAGTATAACATACCTTGAAAAAGTGACTGGACCAGTGGCAAGAACACAAAGGTTTAGGATTTCTAGGAGAGGATTTCTAGGGCAGCAAACAGCAGGGACCAGGGCCAGTGAGTCTGTAGAAACCCTAACTGACTGGCAGGCAAAAGCATGGGGATTTGGAAAGCTCTAGCACCAGTAAGTTTCAATTTCTTCAGTATTTACAAAAGCAAAGAAACAAAAGCAAAACAAAGAGTGATACAAACAGCACCAAGTACAGCCACAACCCTCAGAACTAACATTCAACAAAAACAAACTGCAAATAAGCATTGCTTTTCCATGAATCAGGAACACCCTCACAAGTAACTACAGCTGATTTCCCAACACCCTTAGCCCTCTCCCCTCCCTGACAGAGGATTAGTCAGGAGCTGAGAATGACCCTTGTACTCTCTGAACAGCCCCAAATCCATCCAAAGACTCTAATGCTAATGTGGTGGTACTTAGCGTATCCTTGCACCCTCACTCTGTTCCACCAAAACTTCTGCTCATCCTTGCATCTTCACGCTACTGGGACTCAAATGCCTGTAGCCAGGAAGGTCAGATGCTTTTCCAGCAATTTCACCTCACTTGTGTGATATATAGTGGTTTTGTACTTTGACAGGTGAGAACTCTCAATGTCCCATGTGCAACAGCTACAAGCCAAAAAAATGATGTGCCTCAATTTTGTTTTTGCAGAGCTTTCATACTGGGCAATTATCCTTATCTGCGTCTTTGCACTGATTGGTTTCATCCTTCTTCTCCTGTTGTGCTTCCTGGTAAGTGACCCCTTTGCTCTCGCACCCCTTGCTTTTGACTACTGCAACATCCAGCAATCCAAGTAGTTGCAGAAGGGACTTTCAGACACACATTCTCCCAGGAGTCCAGGCCGTAGCAGTACATCACATGCACTGTAACATCAAATGCTGTGCCAAATTCTCTTTCAGTTACTGTTACCTCTTTCAAGGTCTTGTGCACAGAAGCACACTTGGTCCACTAAGAAGATTTCTAGGGAAGGAGGCAGTGGGCCATGAGTGAGATCCAGTCCTTTACAGAGGGGGGAAACATGAAACTGAGATAAGACAAACCCCAAGATCATAAATAGGTTGAGTTAGAGGACTTATAAAATCTGTCTTAAACCTTCTTATCCTGCACAAATTTCTGCAGGATGACCAGGTTACAGATAACAACTTAGAAGAAATGTTTTTAATAACCTATACGTGACAGGAATTGTACTGAGAATTGTGTTCATGGCTGATGACATGGAGGCTGTAGCAGCCCTGCAGGGCCAGACTCCAGCTGTATCTCTTTGGAGAGGGCAGAGCAGATCCTCTTCTGTCTGGCACTTATTTGATGGGGGGAAAAATATTTTACTAGCACTGTTTCAGCAGTAGCTGTGTTTGGGTCACACCACATGGAACAGAATGGACAAATCCATAGAGAATATAGACTGTTATCCTTGGAGGTTCAAAAGAAAAGAAATACAGTAAGATTTAGGAATCAAAACCAAAACACAACAACAACAAAAAATTCAAATTGAAAATCAGTGACTGTGCTATTGACTGCCTATGCAGCCTTAGGCAAGTGCCTTCTTTAATGCCAAGTTATCTCATCTGTCAAATGGGGGAGCCTCTCCACATAGTGAAGTATTTTGGGACCCTCTAATGAAAGAGAAAATTCAGACCTGGTGTTCGGCAATTAATAGTATTTATTTTCCACCAGATTGTCTTTTGCCTAAGAAGAAAGTCAGACCTGTACCAGGTTCAACAGAGTATGTATGGGGTGTATTTCCCACATCTGAACACAAGAAAAGTGCATTGACGTAACAGCTGAGGCCTGTTTTCACAGACCAGTTCCATTCATAGATGAAGGAAAGATGTTTACAACTACCAGGAAAATGTTTCTTCTCTAATAAATTATATTTAGCTTTTTCTCTTATCTTGATGCAAGCTTGCACTACTACAAAAAACTACTTTTATTCTATGGGAAACTGCCAGCACAGCTGTGGGGGAAGATTTTTTTTAAAAGCCCTGAAGTATTTTTATATTAATATTATGCAACCAACAGAAAACAAAGACTGCCAGCAGTTGCAGTTTGCAGGGCTGTTCAGTGTTAATGTTAGTTTTCTGGAAAGGGCTTAATCATGCTAGTTTACAGATTTTCGGGATTGACTACTATAAATTAAAAACAAGATAGATCACTTAGACTTTACCCTTTTTTCCTGGTTTATCTAAAATATCTATTTTAAGTTGATGAAAATATTTTATATTTAATATGCCAAGATTATTTAAAGATACCTTGTTAGCTATTGAGTGTGACATAGCACCTTGTGTTCTTTTAAGATTGATACCAATTTCAGTCAAATAAATGTCAGATTTATTGCTGTGAATAGATTCCTTTTGTTTCTCTATATCAATGTTTCATCCCAATTGAGAAAAGATTTCTGCTCTACGATAATCTCTGAAGCTTCACCTCCTCAGTGGTCTCACTGAGATCTCCCCATCAAGATGTAGGGCCCAGTGTTGCTTTGGAGATCATTACCTTTCCACGATCCCTCTGAACCCTGCTGCACTGGACAGATGTGTCCATGAACTCAGCACCTATAGCGTGCCCCAATCTTCTGCAGAGCATCTGGATGTTCTTGCAGAAAAGGTATGTTCAGGTCACAGGGAAACTGCTGGATCTCAAGCCTCTTAGAGCCACATGTTCCGAAGACAAGCAAAGTCTTCAGGACATGTGGTACAAATGCCACATTGGGACAAACATTTTGGGACAAAGTGCCAGAATTTTCCAGGGAAAATGCACAGTAAGACTCACACCAACTCCGTAAGAGCAGTTGGGCATCTTAATGCAACATTTCAGCTCAGGAGATCTCTCACGAGAGCTGAGATCAGCTCAGGTGCAATCATTTGACAGTATCATTAGACAAACTCTTCACTCTGCTGAAAGGGAATGCACAGAACTAATGAAACCACAGTTAGTGGCTATCTTCCACTGCAGGCTATCTTTCCATGCAAACTTCATTTTTTCCTTTCAAAACAAGACTGATTGCCAGGTTGGTTGCATTCATCTCCCAGATCAGATTCCTAAGCATAGACAAGAATTTCCAATCTGGAATATTAGAAACCTGTTTGCTTGACCAAAGGTTAACAAACATCCAGTATTATGTCTGTAATGTTATCTGTAAAAGCTTTCAGAGCTGCTTGCAAAAGAACTTTGCAGGTTTTTATACTACAGAATATGCCCAAGCTATGATGCCAATATAGGTGCAGGAATGCTTCAAACATACAAACATCATTTGGATTTCTAGGCTCAGCCTTTGAGGGGAGACCCTCAAAATCTCAGCAACCGAGCTGGGTAGGGGGTTCTAGAGGTTAGAGCACCAGCTCTTTCTCAGGAGAAGACGACCCCCAGGGGCCTCCTACGGTTTACCCCAAATCTTCAACTGGCCATATTGCTGAAATGCTAAAAAAAGAGTACCAAAAAGTTTAGAGAAGGGATTTTAGGAACTGAGAAAACAGCACCTGCATGTTACGAAAAAATATAGAGAGATACATACTGCAGGCAAAAAAGGGCCAGACTGGGTCACGCCGCAGAGACGCGTGGTATCTGCAAGCCTCCTTCTGGGGCTGTCTTCCAAGAGGAAAGAGCCGTCACATACCACTGCACCTCTCGCCATCCCCATTTTGTGTCGCAATGTGCCTCATATTATGGTTGGACACGGGCCTGTGTTTGCCCGCTGAGCTCACTCGGGGAGGGATGGGACAGGAGGGGCTGAATGACAAGAGCAGCTCAGCAGTGACGCAAGTGCCCGTGCCACTAGCGCAGTGACCTGGCCCCAGGCAGAGATTTAATCCACCCCTTGCTGTAGTGAAATGGCTTCTCTTGCTCCAGAGATAGAGATTAGCACACCCAGGGAGGTGGATATTTGGCTGGGGTCAGGGCCAAGGGCAGCATCAAGAGAAGGGCGGAGCCAGATGGTGGCTGAGGTCATGGATCTTTCTCAGACACCCTTACAGCAACCCCAAACAGCATCCCATCCTACCACCATTTTTTCCCTCCCAGCAGGATCTTAGGCCTCCTGCTCTCTCCTCTCTGTCCTGACATTGCAGATGCACCAGGGCTATTCCTCTGTGTTTCTCTCTCCTATATTTTTCCTGGTGGGTCTTTGACGAATCTCCCCACTGCTCTCAATGGGTAAACCAACTTTGGATGGTACCAAGGCTCTTTCAATACAGGGCCAGCTGCACTTCCCTAGCACTGCCCTGATATTTGCTGCCTAATAAGAAACAGTTCATCAATCTCCTTTTCAGGCCTTAATATTTCATACTGAACAGCAGTGATAAAAGATACAGCTGCTTCTCCTCACTCTTCCTAGCAATTGCTCTGCAGCTTGGGTCTCACAGGTGGGAAAGTGCTCCAACTGCATAGGAATGTCATCAAGAAGGCCTTCGTTGGCATGGCACTTCCTCCCCTATGCAGCGAGAGCACCAGTCAGCACACACATCCAGGCACTTCCCCATAACTTCAGATTTTAGCACCAACCCCAGCATCATTTTGCAACCAGCAACTTCTATTCCACTGAAGATCTTTCCTCCAAGGGTAGAGGTGGAACAGGACCCCAATGATGGTGCACAGGGGCCAGACACAGAAAGCAGTTGTGGGTTATTAGAGCTTGTTGGGCTTTATAGTCCTGTAGTTGAGGATAGATCAGCCCATCCTTTCTACTTATCTCTCTCAGTTTTGTCACTAGCTATGCTTCAAAAGACTTCAAAAAAAAAAAAAAAAAAAAACTCCAAGGGAGATATCTCAATCTCATACAGTCTGCCAGCCGAAGCCATGCTGAAGCTAAGAAGGAATTTAATTAGCAAAATGGTTGCTTTACCCAGAAGGGAAACCTTGCCTTGTTGGTACCACAGTTACTGAAAGATAATTCTTTCCCCGCCAGCCTGCAAGAAGCAAATCTGAACCTCTCGTAGAGCCACTGCTGGGGTTTTACACCTCCCATTCCCTGCCCTTCTGCTCTTCTCTGAGAGCACCACCAGCATTAGCAACAGCAGGAGACAAAATCTGACAGTTTGAAATATACTTTGTCCAACATACCAGCAAAAAAACGAGCGTTAAGCGACTCCAACTTCCCCCTCCATGTTCATAAAAGGACATTTTTGTCAATTCTAATACTTTCAGCATGGCCCAGGACCCACCACATTGCTGCAGCCCCTTCTCCAAGCTCTCATGTAAGTCACGTCCAAGCACGGCCCTGGCTGGACTCTGCAAACAGCCAGACATCAGCTACAGAGCTGGCAGAGACCCTGCCAGACACATGCAAAAGAGCTTCTGCAAGGGCTTGTATTCAATCACTACAGTTCAGTGAGTCCCTTCCAAGAGCAGCAGTAAATAAATCCAAGCTAAAGGCACAGCCAGCACGGTGCCAGTTAGCCTTTCAGCCAAAAGGGTGTTAGGAAATTCTTGGAGGTGTCAATCTGGGCAGTTTTTGCAAGACATTAGGGAGGATTTTATAAAAGTATGTCAGGAAATTAAGAGTTATCATTTTCCTTGGGTATGCTCCAGCCCAGCCACAAAGGAACTGCTCCGGCATCAGATGTGGATTTCCCCCAAGTGCCGGCTTGCAGCCAAACAACACAACCAACAACATAGACCACTCCCCCCCACCCCTCCGAAAAAAAAAAAAGGGGGGCAGACCAAGAAAACCCCTGAGGTACTGAGGTAATACGAGCTGGTGTAAACTGAAGCTGGGCAACACTTCAGCTTTCCACTTCACCCCTAATGAAAAAACATTTCATGCCATGAAGTATTATATTGTGGATTTATTAAACTTAATTGGAAGACAGAGAGGTCCCCCAGACACAGGTTGGGGGCAGAGGTCTCCCACCCCGCTCACACTAACCCATCATCCTCCAGCCGCTCCAGCCCTGGCCACCCACCCAGACAAGGGACCAGGAAAGTGTCCCTAAATTGACATTTGGGGCAGTGCCGAGATCAGAGCTTAGCCTATCATGATGCAAATGCTGCCTGTCCTTCCCTGTTCCCAACCAACATGATTATGTCCACAGCAATGCTCCTGCACCTATCACTAATCTGATATTTAGACTGTGCCAGACTAAATAGCAGGAGCCACAATGAACAAAGACATGAGCAGGCTGCAGGGTGGCACCTTGCCTGGGTTTGGACTCTCCAAATAATTTCTCTGACCTCAGGCAAGGCCATCCCTTCCTTCTCTGCACTCAAACATTTTTAGGAAGTACCAGCTAGCCCAGAGGCTTCTGAGATGCAGCCATCTGAAAAGTCAGGAGGGTTTTATGAGGTGGGGGTAGTATCATCAGATCCTATTTAGAAAGAGGAAGAGTAAGTTTGCATATGTGTTCCGAGTCTCCACACAGTGATACAAACCTGTGAGTTTTGGGGCAGGCCAGTTCTCAGCATTAGGCTCCTGAGTTGCCCCCACACCTCCAGCCGTCAGGAGCAGTGCTAAAAGCCTGCTCATTGGGCTCGAAACGCTCCTCAAAACAAGGAGTGGTGAGGGACTCCAGAGGGGACTGTTAACTAGGTCACTTTTGCTTTGAGGTAGCGGCTCCTCATACGTTGTTTCAAATTAGCTGGACTAGGAAAGAAACAAAGAGCCCCAAGGTCCCAGAGAAGACAGGACAAGCTTGAGAGCACCATGAGAGTGCGGCCGCCACCAGCTCAGCCCCGGGTGATGTCACAGTTCCCGCTACGACAACGGTGGCCGTTGAACACGAGCTCTGAGCCTGCATTGCAGAAAGCCACCACCAACCGAACTCAGCGCCACGTTGCCACCTGTCCTTGCAGACGGCCCAAAGATCCAGCTACCTTGGTCAGAGCCCACACGGGATCGGCGCTTTCAGACTTCGCAAGCCAAACAGCGGGGGATCGAGGGACAACAAGTCATTCCCCAATGTCTGCATCGCGCAGACTGCACGAGGACGACCCGCACTCAGGATCTGCGAGAGAGACACCCTCAGACACAGAGCGAGACAGCTCCTCATCAAGCGTGCACTCCTTTGATACGAGAACCGGGGCTGTTGTGATAGACATCGGCACGGGGAGCTTTAAAGCTGGGTTTGCTGGACAACAGAAACCCACATCTGAATGCGGCACCTTGGTGGCCTATCCTTCAAGGCAATCCCTGGGGTCCGCAAGGACCGAGCCTCACGCCTTCTTCAGGGAGGAAGCCTTGCTTCATGATGATGTTGACATTATTGGGCTTATGCAGAGTGGCATCATCATCAATTGGGAGGCAGCCGAAATCCTGTGGCAGCACATGTTTGACCACGACCTCATGGTCCCCGCTGAGGAGCACGCTTTACTCATCACAGATCCCCCACTGAGCCCTAGCACCAACAGAGAGAAGATGGTGGAGCTGGCATTTGAGTCGCTGCATTCCCCTGGCATTTACATTGCCTCCCAGTCCGTCCTCTCCGTGTACGCCCACGGTCAAACCACTGGTTTGGTCGTGGATGCAGGCTATGCTGTGACCCACACAGTACCCGTTGACGAGGGTTACAGCTTATCACATGCAGCTGAGAGGATGGATATCGCCGGATTCCACATGACCCATTACCTGATGAAGCTTCTCAGGGACTCCGGGTACATGCTCAGTGAAGCCATGACCCAAGTCATAGAAGACATCAAGCACAAATGCTGCTATGTTGCTCCTGACTTTGAAAATGAGTGCTACCTCCCTGAGGCCTTCTACACGGTGGATTTCCCCTTGCCAGATGGTCAGACCATCAGTCTTGGGAAGGAGAGGTTCCAGTGTCCAGAGGTGCTCTTCAACCCCCCTCAGGCACATGGGATTTCTTACGTGGGCATTCATGAGATGACCCAGAGAAGTCTAAACAAAGTGCCAGAAGCTGTCAGGGAAAAAATGTGCCAAAACATCCTCCTGTGTGGAGGGTCCTCTCTCTTCGAGGGGCTAGAGAAGAGGTTTTCCAGTGAACTCCTCCAAAAAATGCCCTCTCAGGCCAAAATCAGAGTATCTGCCATCCCCTTGAGGAGATATTCTGCCTGGATGGGGGGGTCTATCCTCGCCTCCCTGAAAAACTTCCAGTCATTCTGGATCCGAAAGGAGGATTACAGTGAACATGGACCGTGCATTGTCCATCAGAAATGCTACTAAAGGAGATGCGTCACATCAGATTTAAAGCCACCATAAAAGCAAACAAGTTTCTCTACCTTGGTGAGAAATTAAAATCTATCACATCATGATTTAGTTGCAGCTGCAGACTGGCCATTAATAATAAATGGTTTTACGTTATTGTATGTTGTCCTTTCTCAGGTCCCACAGCATGCAGAGCTGAGAGAGCTTCTATTTCAATAGAAGCCCCAAACATGAAGCCAGCAGGAGGAGTCTGCTTGCTCAGAAGGGTTTTATTTAATGGGGAGAAAAGAAAAACTGTGATTCATGCTGAGCACCTCAGGGGATACCTTTCCATGCACCTTGCCTGCTGGAGACCGCCTGTGCAGGCTTGCACAGGTTAGCCAGCCCAGAGGACAGCGCAGAGCATGGTCTCTCCCCTCCACCCCCAGGGCCACCACAGTGGCATCAAGACCACATTTCTACCTCCCTGAGGCCACCCAGGAGCTTGCTGAAACACAGGAACATAGTCAGACCTCACAAACACCACCCCAACCTGGAGTTGAATTTCACAAGCCCTGGTTTGCTGAGGACCTGTTCCCTCAGGTACAGCCCAGAACTTCCAAAAGACACTTAGGCTGCCCAAGCAGAATCCTGCAGAGCTCTCCCATTGGGCATCCAGGCCTTGCAACCACCTCTGAGCACACACGAGTTGGTCATAAATGCCCATATTCCTGCAAAAACAGGTACTCAGAGCACGCAGCCAAGGCACAGCTCAAAGCTCAGGGGGTAAGCCAAGCAACGCCCCCCCAAATCCAGGAGGGCAACCACCACCATTACCACCCACCAGTCACCTAAAGGACTTTCTTACTTTGTTGGTAGAAAAGGGTCTAGCCTCCATCCACATCAGCTAAGGAAACTCCCAGGCACAAAGAGCAGATCCAGGTGCTACTGGTTCCCTCCTCTTCAGCACTGTCTCTAGAGCAGGATACATACCAGTCCTCTGGGTTTTGTAGGTCTGAGGGCTTATCCACTTCAGGGACACTTTGCAGCTTCTCAGGGCTCAGTTACCCCAAACTGCAATCTACAGGGCAGGACAGCTCTGTGGCCATCTGGAAAGAGGCCACTCAGCCCCCCAGAACGACTAGTGTGTGGACACTAGTGTCAACTCTCCCTGCTCTCAGCACAGCCAATTTTTTTTTTTTTTGGTCCAGCTGCTGCCAGTTTGGAGTCAATCAAGAAGCAAGAGTTGCAAAATCTCTCCCAGCTGCTCTTCATCACTGGGATTACAGCAGGGGTTGAAGGTCCACACAGACAAGTGTTCCCACTGTTGCTTAGATGCCTTGCACTTGCACCCTCATCTCTTCCTCAAGCTGAATCCTTTCATTTTCCATACCCACTCCACTTTCATCTTCTCAACATTCTTTATTTCTCTGCTTTCTCTTTTCAGCCCCAAGAGCTCTTAGCCCCAATTATTTCATGCACCCACTCAAGTGGGCAGTTAAGGGTCTCACAGGAGGTTTAATAGCACCTTTTGCTGAGGCTCTTGAACATCAGCATGGCAACTTGAATTTCACTTGAAAGTAGCTTTTGGGCGAAGGGGAAACCAGGACAGAGGTGTCCACCTCACCTTCCCAGCACAGATGTCAGCCCCCAATCCTACCAACATGTTGCACAAGCGATTTCCTTACTGCCCAGGGGAGAAGGAGCCATGGAAACTACTTCCAACAGCATCAAGCTCAGCACAAAACCCTACCACAAAAAGTCCCCCAGAAGCTAACCATGCCAAATTTACCAAACTGTTGTGAAATTCCCCTGACCTTTTGAAACTGGTACAAGGTTTGGCAGCAGTTTTTCGGCTGGTGAGACTTTTCTTGCACCCCACAAGACCCATTACCATCTCTTCATCATCAGCTGCATCTGAGGGCTGTTAGAGTCCACACAGACCAACACAGGTGAAGAGGAAGAGGAGGAGGGCAGAGCTGCAGGGAGTTTTCCCACGGCTCACCAATGAGTTCTGGGCTCTCACATTGAGTCAAACCAGCTGCTTAATTTCCCCTGAAACTTTCTGCAGAAAACAAGCTCTTATCTTGCTAGAAACCCAGGCCACAGTGGTGGGCTGGGAGGAACCAGTGGCTCCTGGGAAAGGAAGGGACGGGGATGGGAAGCGCAGCAAGAGCAGCAGCGTGGGCAGTCCAAATTTGCAACCTGGGAGTGAAAAGAGGAAGCACTGCGGCTACCTGGGGGCATCAGACAAAAATATAGGCTGAAAGGAGGGTTTGAACTTTAATTCTTAGGTATTGCCATGGTCCACTACATGGCAATCACATTTGCAGCATTTCTAGCCCAGCAAATACCCCCTCCTCCTCTTTCTGTTTGGAGCAGGATCAGCTGTGTTTCCCCTGCCCATCGCCCCTGGGAAACACCCAGCTTTGGTGGGGACAAACCTCCCCTCCAAAAGCATCAATGTCTCTGGGCTGCTGCTTCTCTGAGGGCAGCCTCTGGCTCTGCTAGTCACCCCCCAGCTCACTTTTTGGTGAGATAAAATAAATATGCATTAAGCAAGATGCCCTCCTGCATGCTGGGGCTGCAGGCACTGCAGGGAATGAGGTGACCCTATGTGCTGCATTTTCCCCATCCCAACTCTGAAGAGAAGCTGCCTAAAGAAATGAGGGAGCGGGCAAAAGGTCTAGGAGGCTTTTGAGGTTAGTCAAAAAATGCTGTGGTGACTTAGCGGAAAGTAGGTTTCTGCCGTAATCTTGTTCCGATGCTGGGCCCGAGGGTTTGCGCAGCGGGAGCGCGTGGGAGGTGCGAGCCCTGGCCACTGCACAAGGAAGGTGGTGGCGGCCAGAGAGCCCAGAGTGACGCTCATCTAGCTCAACCTTGCGGGTGATGTGAGCAACTGAAGTGGAAAAAGAAAAGAGGGAAAAAAAAAGACAATCAGCTTAAAAAAAAAATAAAAACAACAAACAAACAAACAAAACCCCCAAACCACATAGCTGCGAGACGGCTTCGTCAGCAAATGCTAGTTGAAAATAAAAAGAAGCGAGTGGAAGCGAGTTGTATAAGTCTCTGTACTTGAGCCTCCACCGCCACCAATGCAACCTTTGAAAGGACACTGCTGGCCTCTTGTGATACGAAACATCACAGCTCTGACTGCCCATCTCGGAACTGAATTGCTATTAAAAAAAAAAAAAAAAAGGAAGGAGGAGATTTTTCTTATCAAATTCTGACTTCTGAGCTTGCCATCACTTTTTTTAAGGCATTGACAGAAATAGCCTTTTTCAGGGCAAGCAAAGCTCATTTGATCAAAGATCATTTGGGATCACCGACAGTTGCTTTGAATGCCAGAAACATAGAGAAAATCAAAATTGCTGCTATCCCCAAAGGTTCCCAGAGTGCCAAGCTCGCTGAAAGCAAGGAGTCGCATACCTACACCACTGAGGAGCAGCTCAGAAAGGGTCTTTTCCTAACTAAAGATTCATATTTTGACCCAAAATCACAGCTTCAAGTACAGATTTCCTAACCATGATTCAACAGCAAGCTCCAGCTAGGCAAGACTTCAGGTTGGGTTTCTCTTGATGCCATTAAAACCAAGGGGCAAATTTTGACATTTCTTTTCCATTCAGTGCCCCAAATAGCCTGGGACACCAGCTCCCTCCTCCTAGCAGCCAAATAAATTATGTATTTTCAAATAAATCTCACAGATTTGTGCCAGCTTGGGAAACAGCACTATTAGGGGCTCAGGAGCTTGGAAAGCAGTGGATTTTTCCTGCTATTTATATCATAAATGTTAATTAATCATCTCATAACAGATATGTGGCTGCTTGGGATGTCATAGATGCTTTTATATATATATATGTATATGTATCTTACAAGCATTTTAGGGAAAATATCTACATTTACATCAGCTGGAAAAGTGTTGAAACAAGAGCAAGAAAACCTGGCCTCTATCAAAACTACCTTATTTTGTCTAAGGGCTTGAGAGTGAACTTAGCGTGGGCTGGCTGAGCTGCACATGCTCCTTTTCCACTCTTTTTTGGATCCTTCTTATTGCCTCGAGTTAATAATGATTTTTTCCCACTTCTTAATAAGTATCACAGAAAAATGAGGCCTTGTTGTGATAATATCACATAATTCTTACATATGTCTATCCTATGAGACATTAGATGCTCTCAGTCAAACCCATTACCATAATTTGATGGGCAGCGCTAAGGAGGCTCCATCCCCACATGGGGTGCAAGAAACCACCTGGGTAATTCGGTTCCGCTCTCAGCTCCTCCAGGCTATCATCCCTTTTCTAAGCCTGTCCCTAGGGCACTATGATTAACCTTAATAACTGCATTAATGCAGGGAGGTTGCATAGCAGAGAAGCCCCCAGCTTTGCCTCTGTGCACACGCGTGCAGTTGGCAGTGGAGGTAGCAGAGACGCAGATACATATTTTATTCACCCCTGGGAACTAAGGAATAAATAAATTGAAAAAAAAATCATCGTAACCAGCTCCTGGCTGCTAAGATGTGGCTGGTGAGGCTCTTCCACACTGATGCTCATCCCTAATGTTTGGCCATTGCTGGCCAGTGCAGCAGGGAGCTGGGGGTGACCTGGGCAGGGGACACAGTGCTGTTCTGCTTCATCCCAACCAGCTTGACGCGAAACAAGCACAGAAAGGTGTGAACATGAGGATGTGTTTGAAGTCTTTTCTCACATGCCCGGCACCCTCCCAGCAGTGCAGTGATGTGGTTAACACAAGGGTTTCCTCGCTTGCAGAGGGACACGCCGATCCTTGGGACACACAACCGCCTCACTCCTTGTGCTGCTTTCACTACACATCTGGGTTGCATCTGCACCAAGGGAAATCTCCTCCCAGCTTCACCTCTGCAGCCCGGCTGGCACTTTCATCTCATCCGCCAGACAAAAGGCAGCACTGCAGACCTGCTATTGAGCCAAAAACATGCATTTTCCCCCTGCAATGCCATCCCACAAGCCTGATATGCACCAGATGTGCCTGCCGGTGTCATTTCCTCCATACCCCGGGGCCACGCACATCCCCATGACCCCAGGGCTCAGGAACTGTGCAAAGAGCAGGGTTAAAAGCCAGAGACACAGAGAGAGATGAGGTAATTTCTAGGTTTAGCTCCCCAAATTTGGCTCAGGGATTTTTTTACCCAGCAAAAGGGCATTTCAGGGGGTGCTGTGTATGTTGCAGCACCCCTGCACTTGACTTAATTTATGCAAACATCAGTAAACCAAGATTTCCATCAGAAAGACAAGTGGAAACAAAGACAGTGTGACTCCACTTAAACACTGCTGTGTGGAAAAGCTCAGACGAGTGCAGGAGCAGGAGGACGGAGTTTGTCCAGTGCAGGACATGCAGCTCCATCCTTGCTCTGCCACTGACTCCCTGCACACTGGAGCCAGTACCAGGGCTCTTCCTCACTGGGGTGCTGGGATGCTGTCGACAGCAGCGGCTGAGCAATTCGAGCACCCTGGCACTGAGGCTGTAACAGGTGGAAGGAGAAATTGGATGTGGAAAAGTCTGGCTCACTTAGAGATTTGGAGCTGGAGAGTGGGTTTGGGTCCAGGTTTTGGTTAGCTGCTCTTTTATCCTAAGACAGTCCTAACACATCAGAAATGCAAAGGTGACTTTTAGCATTATAAAAAAAAACAGAGGAGCTTTTATTCATTCTGGAGCGTTGCTGCCTGTTTGTTTGTTTGAGGTCTGGGAGTTGTCAAACCTCCCCAGTACCCTCTGATGTTTCAGCACACTTATGAAGAATGAGAAAAGCTACGTGTGAGAAGTGAAAGATTGTGGTCTTCAGAAGAATTGATATGAGAAAGCCATCTTAAAGATGAATACCTTAGTGTAGTCACATTTCTTGTGCCGCACTCAGTAAATCTTACACCTTAATGTAAGGAGCGATACTTTTCTTTATCTCTTTTCTTTTTTCTTTCAACAGAGTTGAGTATGAATTTGAAAGGCCAAGTATCTGATAAGAGCAAGATGCAGGTTCAAAGGCAGCTACATAAATACAAACTCCCACGCACCAAAGATGCCTCTTCAATAACTGCTTTATCTTAGCACACCAGCAAGTACTGCTGAACATCAGCCAGGGTATTTGGTAGTGTTAGGAGCAGAGACAGCAAATCCCAAAATGTTTTGCATTAAAAGGGAACTGGATCTTGCTTTAGTTCTATACAAGCCACATATCTCTGTTCTCCAGTGCACAAGCCTGCAGTTCTGATGGCATCTCTGAGCTGCGTCTCAGGTTGTGCTTTCAGTTTGTCCTTGCCCTGAGGATGGATAGCCTTCATGGACATTTTGGTTTGTCCTGCAAGCATCCCCATGGCACAGATGAGGCCAAGGGCCTCTGAACGTGCAGCTCTCCACAACAGAAATGGCTCCCCGGGAAGCCAAGGCCTGCGCACAGTGAGCCTCAGCGCTATCTCCCTTGCTATGAACTAAGCTGCACTGTCAAGGATCTGATCTTCAGCTTCTTCCTATTCCCATTAGAAAGAAGACTGGACATGAGCACCAGGGCGAATTAACCCAAGAGAGCCTTTTCAGCAAAAATAATAATAATAATAATAGGTTTGCAATGCAGGCAGCTGGGCACAGAGCCAAGGGGTTCGTGTGAGGAGCAGCTCTCGTGCAGCTGATAAGGAGGCTAGCGCAAGATAAGGGGCAGAATGCTCTTGCTGCCTGTGGTTGATCAATTGAGCCCCACAGCATCTCTCTGTGTAGGAAACAATAAAAAGCAGCTGTAACTCCAGCGTCCGGAACCTGCCACTCGCCACAGAGGTAAAAGCATCGCTGTAAAAGCAGAGAGCCGCTGCTGCAGCCTCGCACGTCCTCCCGCTCTGCTCGCTCCTCTGGCCTTGCCTTGCCTTGCCCAGGTGGCCTCAGCTGACCTCGATCCAAGCAGCCTTCAAGCAGCCTCCTGAACACTGAGCCTGGCTTGCATTAATACTGCACGAATTCTTCCATTAATATTTGCATTAATCTGCGCTCCCAAGGGAATGGCAAATCCACACCATGAGGAGCTGAAGGCACCAACACTGACAAAGTCACCTGGGATTACAATGGTGGAAACGCAAATCAGAACGGGTTGACTATTTTCTCTTCCATATAAATACCCACCCTCTTGTCTAGATATAACCTCTCAGGACAGAGACGGGATTAAATTGAAGAATGGGGTTGGGGATCAGAAAATTCAGTTCAAGTTCAAGGCTTAGCTGCCCATGTCCCTGCCCATGTCGTCCTTGCAGCAGGGGCTGCAATGCAGTGACCCGCTCATTCTGCAAATGATTAATACTGATAGTTGTGTATGATTTGGAATTTTCCCTTCTAATTTTTTCATAGCAGCGGAAATACAGCTGAGATTAAATATCAGATATTTTGGAAATGGCATGGCCCTTGTGTGCACACGTGAGCACTCTGCAATAGGTCAAGCATGGGGGTATTCTGAATGCAGTACTTATTTCCAGAAGTCATTGCTAACTTTTCCTACTTTGGTAATGATTCAGGTTGGGTCCTTTGCATGAGCTAAAAGGTCATCATTAACTCATCCTCTTAAGGGAAAACTCTTTAGTCATCTCTCCAACTAACACCGCAAAGGTGTGAAGAACAGTGCTTGAAATGCAACAGGGTGAGTTTTATTGCCTTTTTAGAGTGGAGTGTTTAGCAGAGCAAATTGCTCTTTTTGGAGGTGCAGAGACAGAAGAGCATTTGGCTCTGACCAAAGCTTCATCCATCCTGTCCCCAAAACTGGTAGATGCTTAGGAAAAACTTTGTGAGATCAAAGGGAGCTTCTCTTCCTTTCCCAACTCCCACAGACTGCGGTTCAGAGACTTCCTGAGCCAGAGAGTCTATGCTCATCTCCATGTTTAATTGCCCTTGATGAACTTCTCCTCCTGAACTTTCTGAACACTTTTTGAACTTATTTATGGCATTCAAAACATCCTGTGGTAACAAGCTCCACAGTTTAACTGTGTGTTGCATGAAGAAATACTTCCTTCTGCTTTTCTATTTTAAAAACCTGCTGCCCACTTTCACTCAGTGCTAAATCTATGGTATGGAAAACAGTGAGTAATTGCTCTCTGTTCGAATACTGTAGGTCTTGCACGATACCTATAGCGTGTTTGTCTCAATGACCCCTTTTCCACTTGCAATCCTGGTATCTTACACACCATCTTTGCCCTCCCTTTACTGCATCCTTTGGAAGGCAGGAGGACCAGAACAGCCCACAACGTTAAAAATGCAATTTCACAAGGACCTCAAAATCGCTTTGCAGAGTGCTGTTAATCTGAAATTATCCTATGTGATTTGTTAAGATCATGGCTTTTTCCTATGTGCATTAATTTGTATTTTTCAACATTAAATTCTCCTGGATTTTCTTCCACAGGTGTTCAGTGTGTTGAGATCTTCTCCAAATCATCACAGTCTCACCAGATTGAATAATTTTATGATACTAGAATCTTGTTCTTCTTTTCACTATTTTCCCCTTATTTATGCTTACTGCATGTGTTTACTACACAGCAGATGCCACTGAGGTGCTACTCAAATTAACACCTAGACTATATTTCCTGGAATTTGCATGGGGCTTTTGAGCATTTTCCATTATGATCAGCAAAACTGCCACCTGGCATAGCAAAATGGTTATATTTCTTTACATTTGAGGGGGAAATAATATTGTTGATCATGAAAGGAGGATATTTGCAGAGGGTAAGGCATTGCTTTAAAAATTGATATTAAGCAATATTGCAAGAGTGAGATTTGCCTGTGATTGACTGGAACATTAAGCTCAGAAGGCAAAACAGTTTCATGATATGTTTAAATGCCACCTGTCACAACATGTTTAAATGCACATGTTTAAATGCTTTACCTCTGCTGCAAAGGCCGGGAATGCCTTGGGCTCCCTCTCCTCCTGGTCTTCGTGGTCCTCAGCCGCTGAATTCCCGGCCATGCGGTGGTTTGAGCAGCTGGAAGACGGTGGCTGGGCCAGGAGTTTCCCGCTGGGTCTGGAAAGTTGTTTCAAATCCTTGCAGCCTGTGGAGGGAATTGAAGCGCAATCTTTCACTTCCTGGGGAAGTGCCATAACCACGAGCTCGTATGCAGAACAGAAGGCTGCTGCTCATGCAGCATTTCTTCGTCCACAGGTTGTGCTTTCGAATGAAAGTGATGGTGGTGGCCGCGCTTCGGAGAGGCCCAGGCTGGCCATGAGATCCAGTGCTCACCCACCGGAGGAGAGCCACGGTGGGACCACAGCCATCCCACCACCCCAAAACGTGTGTGACCCCTGCGCAAGTGCCTCAGGACAGGATTGCCAGGACCAGCGTGGCCCTACGATGATGCTCCTGGGCTTGTTCTTGCCAACGCTAGCTATTTTTTGCCTGCAAACCTTCTCATCCACTTTATTTTTCAATTTTGACTCTGTAAAGGGCAAACATCACGAAGTGGGATTGAAACACCCAGGCTCATAGTTGCCAGCAGAAATGATGATGCTGTTTGAACCATGGCATTAGGTTACAGGTATTTAACCATTGGGTCAAACCTTACAGTCTTAAATACAAGCTCATTCTGAATTAGGTCAGTGCTTTTGAGCCATCTGATCTGGGAATTAGATTTTAAAAGATCAGAGTAAGTTTCCCAGGAGATGCCAGCAAGTTCATATGTAGAAGATTTCTTAACCAGGCTGATCAGTACTTGTAATCAAACCTAAAAAAGATACAAAGAGTTTATGTCTGGGGAAAAAAAAAAAAACCACTATCATTATCCTCCAATTATGCCTTTTTTTTTTTCTAATGTGAAAACAGGTCAAAAGTGCACCACCTCTTTCCACAGACAACGTCGTTTTCCTCACAAAAGCAAGTAGGTATCCCAGGCTCAGGAAACAGGCAGTATCGTACTTCTCTCTCTCAGACTCTCAGTTTTACTATATAACACTCCTCCCTATAATTAATCAACTCCAAAACTACTTAAAACTGCTTTGGAACAAAAGCTGATTAATGAATGAGCTTTTAAGCTTGAACAGAACCTGAGATCAGGTCAGATGCCTCCCAGACAAGCCCTCTGCCTTTCATTACCTAAAGAAATTAGCTTGATAATCACTCTTAATTGAAGGTGTTATTAAACATGCAAATGGAGGCTGGGGTACTCAAAAGAGAGGACTGGATCCCCCCCACCCAAGGCTCCCAGTAGGAAAGGCAGTGCATGTGGAGACCAAGGACAAGGCGGTGCATGTGGAGATACAAGTGTGGAGGTAGCACCCTTGGCCAGTTGTTCAGGTGTTTGGCTGCAGATAGGTAAGAAAAGCTAAACCTGGAGGAAGGGAGATGGTTGCGAGAGGAGCAGAAGATAGAGCCAGATGTGGGAACAGGGCTGGTTTATCTCACACCTTTTCACTCTTTTCCCACTCGCTTTTCCTGCTGTGGTCCAATCCTCCCTTGCACCGCCATTAACCCCAACTCCAGACTTGTGCACCAACACGGGCAGCCAGCAAACAGCATGTGTTACTCATCTCTTCATGCTCTTCAGAAGTGTGTCTGCTCCCTGTGAATAATCCCAGCTCTTGGCACCTGTGGGGTCAAACCACTCAGGCCCCACTCTGCTGGGGACCGCCTGCAGCGCCGGCCTGGGGCTCCCTGGCCAGCACCCGAATCTGTGCTGCAAAACCACCCCAAATAACAAGGGGAGCTGGCCTACACTAAGCTCTGCCGCCAAGCTAGACTGCTGCTGGTGCCCAAACCTGCTTGCTTTCAGCTTGCCGTATCCCAAAATGTTTGCAACAAGCGGCAAGCCAGAGGAAGGTCATGGAAGAGCCTACCTGGTGATGCTTGGGAAGGGCAGTCATAGGGAGGAGGTCATTTTTTTGTCTAGAAAAACCATTTCTAAGCCTTCTTCTTGCTATGGGCTGTCTCTACCTATTTGGAGGGGAAGAGAGGACAGGGGAATAGCACAGGAAATCGACACACTTGTGGTTTCTTTTTAATCTGCAAGCATCACTGTACCAAGTTTCACACCTGAAGAGAAGCTGCAGCGCTCTGGTTTCCCTTCATCCCCGTGAGTACAGTAGCACTGCCCCCATCACGCCGTAGCTCGGTGGTAGCCCTTGCCCTTCCTCACAGCTCCCTTGCTCCTCGTGAGCAGGCCTTAGCTCCAGGGGATGTATCTATCGCTCTGGTCACTCCTGAGATGGAAAGCTTGTCACTGACACAATCCCAACAGGCCACTTTGGGAAATAGAGTTTTATTAGGCACAACCGGTCTACACACCTTACAGCACAGTGCAGTTCTCAGTACAATTCACATTAAGGGCATTCTTTTTCCAAACTGAGCTAAAACATGAGAATTATATCCCACATCAGGCAGTGATAATGTCTTATTATTGGAACATTCATTTATTACCAGTAAAATCCTTTCTAGAAAAAATATCCCTGACAACCATCCTCGTTCTGCAAAACCCTGAATTTTAACACGTGAAGGCACTCAGCGGTTCTGTGAGCAGCAGAACTAGGGAAGCTGAGATTCGTGGGAATGTAAGTTACAATGTTGAGTCCTGTGTCATTCCTCCAGTTTCTAGTAGGGCTGGGGAGGTACAGTAGGGATACGATAGATTGGCCTCCTTGGCCACAATCACCTACTTTCATGCAATCTGAAGTTCCTTATTCTCTTTCAGATCTCTTGTATTCCATCAGATTGGACTGTGCCCAAAAAGTCAAAAAAGGTGGCTAGGGATGACAGACTGACACAGAAACATAGAACTGCATTAGCCTTGTTTCCTTAGGAAACAAGACAAAACATGGAAGAGGTAGGAGAATAAACCTGAGGACAAGAACTAACAGGTAAACCTGGAATATATCCCTGAGAACTCTCTTTGGTTACTGTTTCATAAAGCAAGTGAAGCCAGGCTCGTCTGTCTTTTAGACACGCTAAGGTACAGTACTTGGCAGGTGTGCAGGGAGAAAGCAAGGTTAAGAAACTGGGGAGACACAAGTCCAGGGGTCAGTACTAGAAACCTGAGCATGAATTTTATACTCTCCTGGTTTACACTTTCTCCCTCTGCCTCCACACAGCAACACCGTGCCCAGGAGCTAAGCGTTTGACAGCTCTTCAAGAGCTCAAAATCCGGAGTCCTTGGAGTGAGCCCGAGTGCAGACAGCAGGCACTGCGTGGCTTGTAGAGTGAGGAGGCTGAGAAATGGGCTAACGCGGGTCTTAATGTCTTCAAAGAAGCTATTGCTCATTGGGGCTATGCTAGTTTTAAGCTCAGTGTAGCAATAGCAGCTCAAGACACACTGAGCTTTGTGCTACGTTGCGCTGTTGGCGGCGGTCTCGGGTCGGCTTGGTTAAAGTACTTCAGCTGTATCCAACCTTCTCCATGCTCACTGCCACCGCTGCAGTGCAGCAGGAAGGCAGGAGGGACAAGGAAAGTGGCCACGTAGGTGGAAATATAGAGACTATTTGCAGTATGTGCACAGGTAACAAGAAAGCAAAATGCGGGGCTGGAGCCAGAAAGTATTCAATAATATTAAACAAACAAAACTCTGGTGATCTGGAACGAAGTAGTTTCCCCAGAAAGAACGGATACCCCTGTGACCTGCAACAGTTAAAGTTAATGTTGACATAGTGCTAGAAATATCTTGATGTGGATGCTCCTTGAGTGCCTGAAGAAGGAGTAGAATATGCTGCAGGAAATAGAACATATGGGAGCAGAACATCATCTTGCTCAGCCTTTCAAAAGAGACTAGAGGCAACTAGTTTGCAGCTGCTTCCTAATGCATCTCACTGTACAATTTTTTGGGTGAAGGAGCAAATCCCACAGCCCAGCAGACACATGTGAAGCCTGAGGGAGGTGAGCGAGCTGGAACAGCTATCCTTGGTCTGTGAGCTTCCAAAGGCCAGCTGCGATTGCCAAGCAGTGCCGCAGGCTGGAGAGCCATCCTGCTCCAGCAGGAACCTCAGTCCAGGAGATGCAGATGTTCACAGACAGCACAACACTGGGTGGATTATCGTGAGTTTTGACTAAAGCAATCAGCTCTGTCCTTGGGACATGAGGGACATCAGGAAGCTTCTCGTTTTGGGCACAAGAGTATAAAGTATCAACCAAGACGTCTCTGATCCGCTGTCCCCAGGGATCACTCACATCCAAGTCCTCCCTGATATTTCCCCATGCCATACAGAATACGTCATATATCACTGCCTGTGCCCTGAGTGCCTTGCTCTTCTCAGCCTCCTGGCTCCTTCATATAGGGATGGAGATCGGTTCCTCCATGTCTACGAGATCTCTGAAGCAGTAACGTGGCCTTTACTGGTTTTTGGGAAGCCCGGTTCATTTTGCTCCGCATCTGTGGTTCATTCAATGATGTTAAACACTGTGTGAGCACAGATCCAAAAGGCCACAGTATTATCTTCCTCTAATATTTTTGAGTGCTGCAAATATGCTAGGCACTGAAACTGAAGAAAAAACACCTGTGCCAGCTCTTTGGTTCAGCCTCGTGGACTTGGACAGTGTCATCAATGACTATATCCAACTATGAGTCCAGCACTGCCAGTCATGATTTACCTGATTAATGTATGCAGCCATATGGTAACTAAGATGCTCACTTTTATTTTCATCTGGCTAAATAACTTCAAAAAAATCTAAAACAGTGAAATGCTTTCTCTTCAGTTAATTGATAAGTCCAGTAAAAAGTCTTTTTTATTTTAGAAAAAAAATCATTTCAAAATGAAGAAATGTATTGGCCAACTCAGCTAAAGGTGAGAGAATGTTTTATAAAGGTAAATTCCAAGTATGGAAAGATCATTTCTGAAAAATTCCTTACTTATCATGCCAGTGTAAATCTACTGCCTTTTTATTACTCTACTTTTTCTTATTCCAGACAGTTAGGGTGAGAAGGTGTGTGAAGCTATTTCTATTTTTAAATGCCAAACAAGCTCCATTTAAGAAGACGAAGATGGGGAAAAAAAGTGGAAAGAAAAGACAAAAAGAGAATTAAAATGGTTTCCACACCAAGCAGCTGTAGTTGTGGTGTGGAGACACTACTGTATTACATGGGGTGGCTACCATGGTCACTATCTTAGCCTCTTCCTGCCTTTGGTCCTTTCACACTTCAGTTTGGTGCGTGAGCAGGGTGAAACTAAGACTTACTCACACAGTGACCACAGGACCTGGCAGGTTTCCCATGGCAAGCGGTGCATCACGGCCCATGCAGGCCGTGCGATCGTGCTGTAGTGATGCAGCCCAGTCCTATAACCCTCCCCTATCATTTATGCCAAACAGAAAAAAACACTCCCACTTTCAAGCATAAGACATTTCCTTCTCTTTCTCTCTCTCCTTCTAAACCCCTCATGTCTTTACAAAGTCTTGTGTTGGCCTTCCAGAGCAGGCCAGTTTTCTCAACATCAGTGGGAGTCCAAGCTGCCCTCCTCCCAGCCGATGAGGGCTTTGGTCTTAATCCGGAGTTTGTGAGGCAGAGCAGAATAGCTTCGGCCCTTCGGGCAATCCTCTGAAGGACAGGGCAAGCTGTACAGGGGTAGGGGAGAAATTTTGGGCACCTGTTGCTCATCGTCTTCATCTGAAACCGTTCTGGTACTTCCTTTGTTCACCTCAGTTAGGCTGGAGGAAGGGGACAAGAAGCAGGTGCTGTCTGACAGGGGGAGGTGGTGGGCATATTTCTCTGGGCAGTGGTAACCGAGGAAAGGAGAGCAGACTGTGGATCTGAAGGCTGAATCAAACCTCTTTGACTGGTGAAAGCTAAGGTCACACTGGGTACCCATGACGGCCTGCTGTGAGTCACAGCTTAGGATATTTCTGGATTGATCAAAGCTTTTGCATGAAAAGTGAGCTGGCTCTAGCACCTTTGGCACCAAGCTGTTTGCCCTGAAGAAGCAGGAATCCCTAGGAAATGACTCTGCTTCGGGAAATGGGGGGACAGGTTTATGTCCCCTGAAATAAATTCCCAGCAAGTCCTGGACAGAGCAGCCCTGATGGGTGCTAGTGTCTGTGCTGATGAGCCCAAAACGCAACTTCAGGGACAGCAACTCTGTCCTGAGGACGGCATTCTCCTCGCTGAGAGCAGCCAGCTGGCTCTCCATGGCAAAGTCATTGAGACGCCTCTTCTCCCGCGAGCGCTTGGCTGCCTCGTTGTTCTTGCGCCTCTTCTCCCAGTACATGTTGTCCTTCTTCTCGTCCGGCATGAACTCCCGCTTGCGCCGGGAGGGCCCACTCAGCTTGCTGTGGAGGAACTTCACCTTGCTGTGCTGAAGCCCAAGCTCATTGATGGTGTTCAGTGGTGCCATGAAGCCTTCCATGGTTGTCAATGCACCCTGTGTTGTGCCAGTGGGAACCTTGGATGGTAGAATTAAAATATAAAACTATTACCATCAAAGGTCATATTAATTAATAGCAATGAATAAATTAACATAACCACATCATCATTCTATCTGTGTTGCATTCACACTTAACACCAGGTCAAGTACTACACAAGCAAGTAATCTGAGGATGCTTTCCCTTGGTTATTTCTGTTGTTTTGAAGCCATGATTTCACGATACTGTCAGCACAGCAGTGTACTTCCATCTCACCAGTGTTTGCAAAGTGGGTCATGGCATGTCCCCAGAATTGTGTTTGATTGAGCAGGGAAAGAAAAAATATTTTTGCTGGATTAATAAACAAATACACACTTTGCCCAGTGAATCCCAACAGGAAAACAAAAATTGCTCTTGCACACTCCTTATCTCCCACTAATCTCCAACTGCCTCATAAGGGAAATAAGCCTTATTACACCCTGTATTACAGATAAGGCAGGCACAGGGAGGAGAACTGATCTACTGCAAAGTCACCTGCCTTTGCAGCTGAAGGAGGAACCCCAACCTACTGCATTCCTGCTCACTCCCATTTTCCCTCAGAACCCCAGGTCTCAGTCTGGTAAGCTGGTTCATGATGACAATGATTTTGGGTAAATATGGATGAACTCGATGAAAATGCTGTCTAGAAGTTTCTAAGTACTTGCACGGTACATGCATGGCATCAGCATGGCACTAAGCACAAGCACAGCTATCACAGAACATTTGAAGATAATGACCACGGTACACTCCTGACTGCACAAAAGATAGCAGGGAAGACCAATGAGATAGTGTAAGTTGTGAATTAAATTAATATAGTGATCACAGAACTACTCAAAGTATTTATCACGGCAGGCATCCCTACCTATGCTATGAGCTTCCTGTTGCATTGACCCCTTCCAGGAGAAACAAATAAGGCCTCCTGTCTGCGGGCAGTCAGAAAGATTGCTCTGATTAAGCACCAATGTCTGTAATGCAGAGGATGGATCCAACTCAGAAATGCTTCAATTTGATACTGCTCACGATTTAGGTCCCTTCTAGCAGAAAGCTGAGCTAGAAGGAGCTGCCCAGGTATATGCAATGAGCTCTTACCTCCACAGGATTAGCCCAAAATGGCGAAGAGCATGATTGTTTCACTTGGATTAGTAATTAATGCACTGAAGTTTGGGTACTTGCCACATTTTCATCCCCACAGCTCTTACACAAACCCCTTCATTTTAACCTTATGACTATGTGACTGTTGAGAGCCACAAGACCAAAGCACAAATTCCACACTTCCTTTCAGGTTATAACATACGTCACTAGCCCTGCAATACACTTGTGGCAGTGCTTTGCCATGCCTAGTAGCTAGAATAATAATAGTACCTGTTTATAGAACTGCAAAGTGCTATTCTGAGTCATGGGTGCAACATCAGAAAGGTTCCTGGCAGAGCTGGTCAGAGCGCTGTGGGGAGAAGGGCTGGTAGACATTTTCAGCTGAAAGTATTCTCCCAAGAAAAAAATCATTCTGTCTTAAAATTGCCAAAAGTCAGGAAAAAAAATCAACACAACACCCCAAAGTCTAGCCTTTCTCATTTTTTAGCCAGAAACATTCAGTTTTGGTATTTTCAACTTTCAAAGACCTAGTTAGGAATCAAATTAAATGGCCATATGCAGAGCCACAAGTGACGAGAGAAGTCCAATTACTTTAGGAAGTCCGGACTGCTTTGCTGAAAATCAACACAGCTAATGATCAGCATGACTAATGGCCCACATTTTTGCTACATCAATTAATTATGAGTTACATGATTTGCTCTTTTCTTGCTGACTGATAACCAGTGTCAAGGAAATGGCAATGCATAATTCAAAGCCATTGATCCCTCAAAGCCTGATATCTCTCTGTTTAGGCAGGTACTGTACATCCTCTGCACACAGAAGAGTGCAAGTTCAATGACAGACTTACAGTAATAGAAACTATAACTAGCAGTGTTTGAGCTCTTCCTTCCTAACCTAAAAATTCTTGTCTTTCACAGACATATTTTGTTGCCTGCAGGCAAAGTATCTGCTACTTACTTATTTTTACAAATTTGGAGACCTTCAGTATTGGGAGGTTGCTATCAATGGTGATTTTTGCACAGTGCAGATGTGAAAAAGAGAGAGAAAAAAAACACATTTCCTTGTTAACAGGATTTGCTCAGTATGACCAGAACTCTATTCTGGTTTAAATCAGGACAAGTATCATGAAGGTATTCTCTGCCAAATTCGTGTGACTTTGTAATTAAACACATTTTCTCTTTGAGATCTTAAGGAGCGTGCAAAGGTTCTGGGCTAACTAAAGATCAAAACAAAAGAATCTCCTTCACCATTAATATGTGTGGGGTAATTCCTCCAGTTTTTGATCAAAATGACTTCTGATCTCAAAGCATCAAAGGGAGAATATCACTGAGGATGCCTGTGGTTTCAGATAGCGTCAAGATGCAGAAAAATGCTATTGTTTCAGTATTTAATCACTTACCAGGAATTTTTCAGGTTAGTATTTGACGTGACTTCTTTGCTGAATGAGTCAAGGATCAACAGGTGGCTCTTTCACTGTGTAAACTCAACACCCGTATTGAGGAAAGTAGTTTGTTTTCTCCTTATCCTTTTCTTGCTTCAGTGTCTGTCATAAGGAGACCCTATAAGAGGAAGCTTAAGTTAATACGACCAACACTCATGGTCCAACATAGCTGTGAAACATCATAAATAAAATGAACCCAGAGAAAGCATCTGTGAGAAAGAAAAAGTCACAACCAACCCAAACTCTTCCTTCCAACATACAAAGTCAAGTTAAAAAAAGTTAAACAACTTCTTTCACATGTTTAGCCCCTCACACTTTAACTCACTGCACCAAGGTGGGGGTTTTCTTAGGACCCCACATCAGGGGTGTCAGGATTGAAGCTGATGGGATGTGAAATAATGAGAAGGGAGAACTGAGTCCAAGGAAAAGTCACAAGTCAGACCAGGCAGCGGGCACAGTAACACTTACTCGGAGCTGAAGAAGATGTGGGACAAGTGGTGGGAGAAGTGGGAGGCAGAGGAAGCACTTATCGGAGGCAGGATCTGGCCTTTGAAGGGTAAGGGATGAAGTTTTAACAAGTAAAAATGACGTTTGAAGCCACAGAGCCTAAGCTATATCTGTTATTTATAACTGCAGCCACAAAGTCTCAAGGTACCCAGGTGATGTTCATCCTGGGAGGCTCTCCATGAGTAGAGACTCTAGCAATTCAAGTGTACAAGTGGAAACTTTAATATGAATAAACACTGGAGAATCATTTTGATCAAGTGCATTATGCAACCAATATTTCCTAAGGTGTCTTGGTATTTGTTTCTGCTGCTGGAAATGTGGAAGACAGTTACTAATGAGATGCTGCCATACAGGTCTCGCCCAAACATCATCCGCGCGCTGCTTTATCTGCATCCTGACTGGGACAGAAAGAAGTCTTGTAAAATAATGGTAGCCCTTCATTTGCCACCTGACTTGCACTGCTGCTGTTAGTTCCATTCACATACAGGATTCTTCTCAAGCCATGCCCATCTGGTGAGAAAAGCCTTCAAACGTTCCCAGTATGTCGGTTCCAACATTTGTTGGTTGAGATAGGAAAGCCAAGTTTTTACATAACCACTGCACTGTCTTACCATTAAGTACACAAAAATATGCACAAAACAGTATCCTTGCTTCATCTACAGTGTATCTATCTAATTTGTTATGCTCCTGTCCAAGGATAGCAAAGTTGACGAACACAGCGAAGATTTTACTCCAGGCATAAATATCTCAATTATCCCACCAGTCTGTATGGGACCTTCACTGCGTAGAACACTCATGGGTGTGAAGGACTAACTGTTCGATGTCTCACTTTAATATATAAGCTAAAACATTTACACCTCTGTGAAAACAAGGGGGCATTCTATTGAGGTTTTCCTACCTCACGTATAAACTCTACTTGGTCATAAGATTCTCATTTCTGATAAAACTGCCTTCGTTCCACTAACAGAAGGTCGTGGTAGGGCTCAGGCTGCAGAGGTGGTTCAGACCCATCTCTTCCTCTTCCCCTTATCTCCACGCTGAGCAGCAGATCAGAGCAAACTCTGATTAATTGTACTTCCAGCAGGTTGTACATAGTTCTCCAGCAAAAGCTTACATTTAACAGGAACTTATTCTCTGCACATCTATAAAATGAGATAAGCTTTTTAAAAACAAACTATACTGTCTCCTAAAACAGCTGGTGAATCTCAATTTGCTGTGATCAAAAATCAAGACCTCCCTTCTCAAACTACTTCATTCTTCTTCTCAGAACTGTAATAAAATTAGAATAGGTCCAGTGAAGGACGACCCGGAAGAGTCATAAATATAACACTATTTCTGCACAAAGAAATGATCACTCATTTTTTCTCAAGAACAAAGAATATGCACTGGAACTTTCTGTATTTCACAGTAACAAAAGGAAGAACATCTTCACATGACATATAATTAAAATCTGTAATTCGTTGCCCTGGGATACCCTAGTTACCAAAAGTGAAAGTGGGATCAAAAAAGAATCACACAAATTAATAGCACACAATCTGATCAAGGGCTATTAAACAAGATGAACAGTAACTGCAGCTTGCTATAAAGAGAACAAAATTATTTCATAGACACTCTGATTATTATAACCCCTTCCTGACTGTCCTATTACAAGCTATTCTTACAGAAAAAAAAAAGAGCAGTCCAGGTAGAAGTTTGACCTGACTCAATATGATAGTTCTTATATCCTAAAATACTGCTTGAATTTGGGTATTAAATACATTTCCAGTGAGTGGGTTGTAAAACCTACAGAACTGAACTGCAGTTGTGGTCTCATGTTTTCTTTGAATTAGAAGAGAAGATGAACAGAATTATATACAAAGGTTAATCATATTACTATCATGAATAGTTTATGTTTTTCAGTCTACTTTTTTATCATATAAATCTAAATTTTACTGCTACTCAGTATGACTTCACTTTGCATAAACTGCAAACTTTTTCTTAAATCTTTGTGTTTCCGTTTATCTCCCCTTACTTATATCTCCAATTCATATCTGCAACCACTGATAACATTTTTATGCTTGATATCTCCTTTGAAAAAAGGAGATGAGTAGGATACTCTTAGTCAAAAACAAGATTCAAAAGCCAAGCATAAATCTATATATATCTATATTAAATAAGAAGAATCAATGTAATTTAAAAGTCCCTCATTGCATATCATGACTAAGTACATCTTCACCATGTTGGAGATTTCTCTTCTATCTCCTGAAGTGAACATTTGCTTTTTACAAAAAAGTAAGCCCAGCAGAAGGTAGTCTTCAATAGTTTGATTTGTTGGAATATTGGCATCCTTTCCCATTACACACATACATTTAAGCACATAGTATATACTAGATTTTACGCATACTTTTAAACAAACGATTTCAGCTGTGTGAAATGGGGAACAAAGTTTGGGATTTAAAAGTTCAAATATACTTTGCCCAATCTGCTCTTTGCCTTATGTCCATATACATCAGGTGATAATTGTCTCTTTTTTTCACCTTACACCAGCTGTGATTAAATCAGAACTCAGTTGTTTATCTCGAGTCACGCTGGTACATCAGTATCTAACCCGCAAGAGTTATTCAGAATGTGCACTGATAAAATGAGATAATAAACAGACCCCAAGGAGCATGGCATGATTTACGAGAGAAACCTCTGAAACCTGCTGCCAGGAACACCATGCCGTACCCACGCTGCCTTAGAAGTATGACATTACGAAATACTGTTTCATACTTCTCTGCTGCTTGTTAACTTTAGTAATAATAATTTAAAAAGCAGTCTGTGGTTTGGTAGTATTTCACAATACTCTCTAAATACACTGCCTATATAAAAGGATGCCTTTCTAATTACTCATGTTCCTGACTATTTCACATTCATAATAACGCAGTATATAACAGGTGCTATTGAGGAATGGGATTATTCACTTCTCATGTTTCAGTGGGCAACTTTCAGTAACACGGTCTATTGAGTAAAGCAGATAGAAAAGGTGAAATCAAATCACAAATTCATGACGCGCATTCCTAACCAGACAACTATTTCTATGGTTGCGACTCATGGAAGAACCATTCTTGTTGGCAGAGCTTTAAACTCAGATTCAGAGCAGAACTGACTCAGAAACAAATAGAATATGCCAAAAAGTCACAAGATCTACAGATTTGGAGTTCAAAGGCTATTTCTAACTTTCAGGGATACTAAAATTCTAGGCTCACAGAGATTAAATCTTTGCTTCCGGAACTTAATTTCAACAGGTTTCTTGTTCAGGGCTTGGTGTAATTTTGGTCTTGAGGTATGCAGCTTGAACCCCTATAAACCCACCTAAACTTACCAAACTACCTGCCACAGAACTGCCTGTAGCTTAAGCTCCTTCAGTTCTTCAGTACTTGTGGCCAAAGTCCGTAACCCTAAAGCTGCATTGCTCATGGTAACTAGCCTCAGAACTAGCTTCAGTACCACTCGGTTTACAACTCTGCTTGGAACAACCAGACCTCTAAATTTTACTGCAATCTAAAACAGACCACAAGATTGAAAATACACTGCAAAGCTCTTAAAACCTCAAACATTACTGATGATTCTTTCTTTGCAACCTATGGAGTTTTGCAGCTCATGATTGTGTTCAAATCCCCCACTACCTGCTGATGCAGAATAATCGCATACCGTTTGCTCCATGTAACTTACCTCTGTTCTCCAAAAACCTTCCCTTTCAGCTCAATATAAGATAGCCCACAAATACACCCCCCCCTTTTTTTTTTCTCTAGGAAAGAATTTTAATGAAAGTCCCTTGCACCCCCACTTCCCACCCCCTTTATTCCACACTTCAGGTGGAAAATACTGTTTTTTTTTCAGTGGGCTGAGATAGTTGAATTACTGGCTCCTGAAACTCAAGCATTTCAGAAGAAAATACAAAACAGTTAAATATCTGTTGATTTTTTTTTTTTTTTAGTAATTACTAAATTTTCTTTGGAAAGTAGACTGCTTCAAAAATGGCCTGCATACAACTCTATGAGTAAGCACACACTCTATGAGCCTGCACGCAACTCCATGAGTATGGTATCTAGGAGATATTTTTTTTACCTGAATTTTTTTGTTGTTCTTCCAGTTTCAGCAGCGACAAAGACATCCCCGCCCCAGGTATGCACAAAGCTCAACCAACTGAATCGTGGCCTTTTAGAGGTGGCTTCCCTTCTCCCTTGCCATTTCTACGCTGTACAATGCAATGCAGAGATACCTGAGCTGTTTCACTTAGAAAGAACCTTGCTGAGACAGGCTGGAATTCCCCCAGGCCAACGAATGCCACCTTTGACAAGCTCAATTAGGCTCTGCCACCGCACTCAGACGCCTTCTCCCGACACACCTGCTCTACTCAGAGGGTGCTCCAGCACTGTCCTAGCACAGAGCAGTATGTTCTGCAAAGCCATAACACTGAGCACAGTAAAAAGGCTATCAGCAAAAGGATTTAAGGCAAGAAGGCAAGCTTGCAACCATGTTCTGAATGTTTATGGACTATAAAAGCATATTACCAGTCAAGGCTGCTCCATTCCCCATTTGAGGAAGCAAAATTATCCCTGTGAATAAAGACAACCTGAGGATTTGCATGATTAGACCCCAAGCTTTGTTGTGTGTTTATAGAAAAGTCATAAATAACACAAAATATATTACTGTTCACAGCATCATAGATGAAAGCTATGAACCTGCTAACTCTTGTGTGGGTCTTCAAGGTTTAAGTGCCTGCATTTGGCCTTCTGCACTACCAGAACTGACAAAGGTGGCTGCATTTGCCATGGTGTAATTCAGGAGTAAGTCCATGCAAATCATTAGATCTTCGCTCACACGAATAACAGAACAGAATTAACTAACTCAGGAGTGAACACACTTGCCTACGGTCAAAGAAGCAAATGTCTGCTCATCTTGTGCCTCCCTGGGTACGTGCAGACACGCAGGTGCTTTCTGCATCTCTCTGCCTACCAAGAAGGATGGAAAATTCCATCCGCTTCATACCGAAGCTGACAAAACCGCTGGCGCAATAGTTTCTTTAAAAGTGAAGATCAATACATGAAGATAAGCTCTTAATTATCTGAAGGTTATCCCAGATCTTACAGTGATACTTCATTGCGAGGAAGAAATGAGATGCAGTCCCCACGCAAAGGTAAGGAGGCCCTTCCTCGTCACGGAGCAAGAAGGTCACTGCAGGCTGGGACAGCCATGAGGCCTAGGCAGGTGTTTAAAATGAAGCAGAGGAGAAGAGCTTTTCCTGAGGCAAGGTCAGCAATGCTGACTTCAGCAAGGCTGCCAGTGATTTCAGCAAGTCAGGGCCCTTCAGTCTTGGAAATCAAAAGTCAGGAACCAAAAGGAGGAATGTGACACATTTCTAATCTTTCCTAAATGCAATCACCAGCAATTAGCAAGTCTCAAGGAAAATGAAATCTATTTAAAAACTGAGTGGAATCATTTGCAAATGAGAGAATCCCCCCTCTCTACAAGCTGCAAAGGTCCCCTTGTCAGAGAGACAATTGGAAAGGAAGAGCAGGACAAAGCCTGTACAAAGGAGGATGCCCCCACACCTTTCCTGAACTACGTTCCCCACCAAGCTCTAGCCAACAAGAAAGAAATCTTCTCCATCAGCTGATCCTAATTCCTTTCTTCATCTTTTCTAGCACCTGTTTCAAAACACCCAATCCAAACATTTTGCCCAGCCAATAAGACTTTCCCCTGCCTGAGCCTCCATCTCCTTGTGCAATTGCACCAACGATTATAAAATATTCCTGACTTAGAAAACAGCGTGAGGCCCTCTGTCTGCTGCTAAGCTGTAAAGTCACAGGTAGCCAGTAAAGCTCCATGGGGTTTTGCAATCATAAAAATATTGGTTTTGGTTTAAGTGGGCGAGGTGAGCTCTCCCCATCCTTCCCGGCTCCCTGCTGCAGTGCAAGCACCCCCAGGATGCAGGATCTATCACTGCATCCTGGTGTTGAACTTACTGCAGGTCCCGAAGGAAATGCTTCTGGTTGCTCATCCTTATGTTGCCAAACGAGAAACCGATCCTTGTAAAACAGAAGCCATTCTCCTGAAGATATATTGAAGCAAACAGCAGATCAGCAGCAGAGCATATCCATGAGTACAAATTTCCGTGCATGCTGCTTTTCTCACTATTTTTTGGCAAGAGTGCTCCCACCATTGTGTTCTTTTGTAGGAGTCCTGTCAAAGCAACTGTTGTTCTCTGAAGGCTTTTCTTTATCTTTTTAAAAGAAATAGGCCATAATCGCTCATCTTGAAGCCTCCAAGCCTCTTGGGCCTCCTCTCCTGTGTGTAAAGGGCACCCACGACACAGCGTGATTACATCTATCATTCTTTAATTGTTAATATCAAGATTTTCTTTCAGAGGTTTCCCTTTCACTCTGTTATCACAGGAAATAAATGAAACTTTTGAAGATTTTGCAAGCAGAGTCATTCATCGGCCACTTTCTGCCTGAGTTTCTATATATTCTACACAGAATTAGTGACAAACCCACTTGTACTAAAGATGAAACTCCCCATTTCGGTCCCAACTCACTGAGTTTCTTTGGCCCCAAAGCAACTGAGGGCTTATCAGTGCTTTATCAGATTCATAACACAAACTTCTGGGTGACCGAAGTGAAAATGTGAATGTCAACTCACAGAGTTTGATCCTAGAAATAATTTTCCCAGGCTAAAACTGATTGCTGAGATTTCAAAAAAAAAAATCATTGGGAGAGAAAATTAGAGTCTAAACTAGAACTGGGGTTTTAACTGAAACCACACTGGAGCCAACTCTAGAGTCTCCCCACTAACACTGCATGACTTACTCCAGACTGCAGCCCGAGCGGCCAAAATCAGAAGCCAGGCTGTACAGTATTTACAGAAATCACCATTAGAAAGTGTACAATCTCCTCCATCCTTTGGTTTGTTCCTTGAAATATTAACGTACATGGTACAATTTCAGCAGATGTAAGCAGTGGGTAAACAACCCACCCAGATTGTGCTCTGAAGGTTTGTATTTCAGTGCAAAAATCAGGGCAGGGACCACAAGGAGGAGGTCAGGTGTTTGGGTCTTTCCTTGCAGATAGACTGATGTTTATGGTCATTCACTGAAAGCTGCTGATCAATACAACTTTCATAATCTCTGTTTTTCTCTTGAAAGCTGCTGCAACATGAAGTCATTTCGTTAGGTAGGAATGTCAGCTTTCAGTTACAGGAAAACGTGATTACCTCTTGTAAATACAGACCAAGGACTAAGCACCCCCAAGTCTCAAAAGCACAGAGACTGATAGAAACCATTCCTGTAACAAAAAACAACAAAACCAAAACCTGTTCACGTTCTGATCTTACCTCTCATCATCACTCGATTTTAGGGAACCAATTCTGAAGTTCCTCAAAACATGTTGCGATTAAAGGCATCCTTTTAAGCTACAGCTGGATTATTTTCTTAGAATAGCTCATTATTTGGAGTGTCTTGATTATGGGACGGCTCTCCAGACACACCTCAAAGGATGAGTTTTAAAAGTAGTCTTTTAAAATGAGGCCTGCTAGGAATGCGAAGAGTCGGTATTTAGATGCATTAGTCTTTTCCGCAATACTGCCCAACATCTACAGACTACTCCACTTACATGGGCACAGATATCTTTCGAGTGCTAATTGTTGTGATATTTTTTCTGAGTTGCACTAGACGTGTGAAAATTGGCATGTAATAACTGTCTTTGGCACAACTTTTGAGTTGTAGTTGAGTTGTAGTTTGAGTTGTTGAGTTTGAGCCTTCAGTACACTATTAACAGCCCAGACTACAGGGATCAACTACTGGAATCTGCCTGCTCAGTTATTTACTGTCACATTCCCTTGTAATCTTGAACAATCAAAGGCAACGCTGGCTACTAATCAGCTTTGATATTATCTGTAGAATGGACTTAAGAATAATTCTGCTAGAACGGCCACACTACATATATGGAATAGTTTTGTGCAATGGATACTTGAAAGTTTCAGCTGAGACTACATAAAAAAGGCCAGTATCCTTCATTCGAAGTTTCCTTTTCCCCTGTCTGCCTCAGTCCAACCATGGAGTATGCAACAAATTGAAAATTTGCACTTTATACTGCTTCATCCTGTATGCTCATAATACACTGGTACCTTAATGCCATAGCATTAGTATATATGTTAGCAAATTGTTTTGAGACAAAGGCCACATAGATTTCGGATGCAAAACACATTCTCAGACATCACTATTATGTTTCAGTATGAGATGCAAACTCACTTCAGAGCTCCAAATATGTCTCAGTTAAAAACAGCTAAATGTGGCAATGTTATAAAATGCACAAAATTGTGTTCTTGTGAGTGAAGTTGCAATGTTCATCCCATCACACTGTCTAAATAACTATAGTCCCTCTGTCTAGTTATTGATATACTTGAATTTCCTCTTCCCTCTGTCTAGTTATTGATATACTTGAATTTCCTCTTCAAATACAAGACTGCAGCTCTTCTGAGATGTGTGCAAGATATTCTATAGACAAGAATGTACAATAGAGCTGCACGCAAAGCTCTTTCCATGGCACCGAACATCTAAAGATCTGCTTCTACGGGGTGAGGAGAAAGCACTTAGTTTTCATCTGAAATGAAATGTTTCAAGAAAACTAATTTCTCTCCTAAAGAAATGATTAATTTTAGCATGAAAACACCATCTTGAAGTGAAAAATCATGTCATTTTGTTTTGGCAAATTCAAATGTTTAGAATGATTTTCAATTTTCCTAAAAAGAGCTTCCATTTCTTAAACTTTTTTTTTTCTAGCTGTACAGAACATTTTAGGGGTCACAAATATGCCACTTTTTTTTGAATGAAGTTATGTTTCAAAAAAATCACCTGGTTGTAATTTGTCGAGTCTAGAATTATTCAAGGATAGATTTTCTCTCTTCCCTTTGTTATTATTACTGCACTATTAAACAGTAAGGATCAACATAATCACATACATATGTTAATTTAAAATTGCAAAAATAAAGAGTACATCTATAGAACCAGTGGCTTCTGCCAGACCAATCCGCTTCCTAACACCTGTAATAAAAAAAATAAAATTACAAGAGCAATTACAGCAATTTTACTCCCATTTTCAGAAATGACCTATGAAATGCAGGAGCTAAATTTTCAGTGAAAGGAGATGGGACATAGGACTGTAGCGGTAACAATCTCCAGTCACAACCTATTTTAAAAAAATATTCAGGGGTACAGGCACCTAAATCTCATAGGAAATTAATATGCCTTCTGAATCGGGTGAACAGCAAGGGTGAATTGTGTTATGATTTAAGAAATCCCAGAGACAAGTAGAAACAGGTGATCCCAGTCTATGCAGACTTTGACGGAGTATAAGGTGCAAGTATCAGCAAGAGAGAGGAATAAACAACATCCTACGTATAACAGGCAGTAGAATGAATTATAAAAGCATATGGGAAAGCAGCAGAACCAATGCTTTTAAATGCTTTCATAAACCTAGTCAAAGCGCCCTGCTGAACTCCTAAACCCAGGTGGATTTGGCAAATTGGACTTTTAGGGAAGAAAAGTATCTTTTCACTTTTTGTCTAAATAAGTATATGGCAGTGTCATCAAAAGTCAGCAAATGGGAGAGGAAAAATAGTTTTTCCCTCAGTTTTCTGTTTATTTATTATATGACCAAACTGTTCAGAAAAGAAATTCACCATATATCTTGGAAAAGAGTTTTTAGCATTCATTTGATATTAATTTATTATTACTGTTGGCATGCTAGCAAAAGTCAGATTCTATAGCTTGAACTGCATTTTATATTGCTTATATAAATAATTACACAATTACAAACGGCAGAATGAGATTTGCCAGATTTGTAACATCCAAAGAGATACACATCTCTGTCATACATGCAAGTAACCCTTTTTTTCAGCAAATACACACTGTTTCATTAAGTTCCATTTTAAATCTACAATCTTTAAATCTTATGCAGAAGGGGAAATTTGGTTAATTCCACAGAATTCAGAACAGCAGTTTCATTTTCTTTTGCATATCAGTACTTCCCTCTTGAGTTTTCTCTGCTACATATCACTTAGGATGACTATAAAGCATACTAAGAGCATTTATTCTAGCATTAGGCAAAGATCAAAGACAGGCCTATAGCTGTCACAACTACTAAACGATACTATTGGTCTGAGTCTGCCTTTTTTTTTCTTTTTTTTTTTTTTTTTTTTGTGAAAAGGACATATACTTTTGTATATAAGGTGTCCCAGTGTTGGCACGCAGCAGAAGGATGGCATGGTGGGATCGACTGCTCTAAGACAGTAAGCATTTTTTCAGGAGTATTTCTAAAGGCCTATTGACAATATGTTCCCAAATCTCTTGGCATTTAGTTAACGGTGGACAATGTTAATAAACTCCAGGGATAATTTTTGCCAGCAGGAAGAGAACTGTCATGTTTTGCAGTTCACGGAGAGTCATCAGGAAAAATGGTTTCAAGGCACAACCTTTGGCTTTATACTTACAGACATAAGACAGCACACGTTCAAGCCCTGGACACAGATTTCTGAGCTTCTGATTTTAAAGTGCTTCTAATCACAAAGACTTCCGCTGAAATGGAGGTTTGTGAATGCTCTGTGCTCACGACTATTAATCTAATTTAAATATTTTACATTCTACTTTTGTCACGGTGAAATTCATTGTTTTGCTGCAGCAATAAAGAGAGAGCACAACTCCTGGGCAGAAAAGGATGTATTAAATAATCCCATTTTCCCATGAAAATTTCATGACACTTGTCAGTGTTAGAATTCAAAAGCAAAACTACATCACCCCAAGCTTCAGTAATGCACATTAATGCACAATAATTTACACCTCCCTCCAAGTAGAATAAATGTATATTACCTGACACCTGCCTTTATATAAATCCCCTGAGTGCCTTCACAATCATGGTCTTCCTTTCTTTCTCTCTCAAACTTGTTTCAGAGGGGAAAGTCTGCGAGGGAGAGGGGGAAATGACAGCAACTCCTCCCCTGCCTTTGAAATGAGATGCAAAAGCTTTTTCAAAGCAAGAGAGGAAAAGGCTTGTCTCCAGAAGCTTTGTAAACTTAAGAAACACCTTATAAGCAGAGCTGTGACAGAAAGAAAACAGTGCTGCACAGTGCTGGTAATTTGTGACAAGCTTGCAATGTCCAGATCATTTAAATTTTGTATTCCCTCGTCTCAGTGATTCTAATTTCATAAGAGACATAGTGAAGGATATCTGCATCAGCATCTGCCCCGTACAGAGTAAGCAAAGATAAGTTTGATTTCTACATGTTCTTTTTCAACCCTGTCTTTAAAATAGAGGATGAGGTTTTTCAGAGCTGGAACCAGCAGCATCAGAGAAGGATTTCAAATGGAAGAGAAGAGGATAAAGACACAGGAAGAGGGAAGCGGAAGGTTTTAAGCGCATACAAACCATCCAGTAAAACAAGTTGTACTTTCAGTGCAGGCTCTCTAGCTTAGGAAATTCACAGCAGAATTTCTCCTGGTTAAATCACAGAGCACAGCAAATACTGTTATCACATAGGGACTTCTGAGACGGGAGCGTTGCTCAGCCTAGACAAATATTCACTCCGTAATAACCACTGGCATAACGGAGCCTGGCTGCCTCTCCCTGCATTGCTGTTTCAGCAAGCCAGGCTTAAACCAGGGCATGCAGTCAGCGCCCTCAGCCTACAGCTGGGTCCTCCTGCGAGGACAAGACCGATGGCAAAAGGCCCTCGCGGGGAAGCCCCGTTCCTCTGAGGCTGCTCTGCGAAGCTATGGCAGACTCCTTAAATCCCATGCATTTTATCACTCTGCTGCTTGGCCAGCTGCTCCCAGAGAAATGCCAGGTGATGTTCTAGCAACTAAAGGACGGTGCCTGCTCCAGGGAATAAATTCCTCCATAGGCAGTCAAGGGCTATCATGCGAACGCCGGCATGATATGTTCCCAGCAAGAGAATGAGAGCGAACCAAGAGCAGCAAAGCAGGGCACGAGCAGGCACGAGCAGGGCACGAGCAGGCTGAGAAGCGCCTGCTGCTACGAACACAACAGCAGCACATGGCAAAATCAAAAAACGCAGCTGTATCCATCACTCCGTGCTATGGACGGAGGACAAGCTGCAGGGTGAGATAGGAAGCCGTGCAAGATGGTGAGGGTGTGCGCACACACGGATGCACGCAGGCAGCTGTCTGTGTGCCAGGGAGCTAAGTATCAGGAGTCTATGGAAAGAGGTAAGTCTGCAGATAGGTGGAAGTGGGAAACATAAGTTTCATAGATTATATGTAGGGGAGCGAGAAAGGAAGGAGAAAAAAAAAAAAAGAGAAAATGCAGAAGAAAAGCATAACAGAGGTTTCACTTTGAAAGGCCCTGTGCCAGTCCTTTCACTGCTGCTCAGCCCCACAAACACCAAAAAAGCCCTTGAGCCATTAATTCCCTGACACAAAGCTGGCACGTACTCACCTCTGGGGACAGGCGAGAGCCACGGGGAGTCAGCGAGGACCAGCAGCTCCCTGCCCAGGGGGCACCCGGCGAGGGCCAGCGAGGGAAGACGAGCTCCTCTTCTGCCCAGCGCTGCCACCCCGCCGGCTCTGTCCTGCCATAAGAATCATGTCAGTGGGTCAGCGAGGACTTTTTCTTAGTGGCTTTTTTTTCCTGACACCCCCCCCCCACCTTTTTTTTTTTTTTTTTTTTACATCACCAGCTCTTAGGAAAGCAGGAGTCACATCATGATTACATAAGAGGCCCTAGCAGAGCAGATGGCTTTGCTACAGGGTCAGGTGGCTTCTGCCGCTGCTTTCTAGCTTTCTCAGAGTTTCCCGTTAGCAGCGTTTACTCTGAAAGCAGCCGAGTGGCCTCCCTCTGCTGAACCTCGAGTTTAAAAACCCGATGCTGGGGTTGAGTCACTCAGAAACCAAAGTGCTGTGGAGAAAGAGAAACGTCTTGAGGCATAAGGGATACGGCAGCCGGAGAGCTGAATGAGGGTGGTGGGTGACAGAGGTGACACATAGCTGGAGGAAAGGAAGGCATAGCCATGTTCCTGGTGGATGTGGGCAGAGAAATCACAAGTAAGTTCAGACACATCACAAACAAATTCAGTTTCCCACTGCATGGAGGCATCTCCCGGCAGAACCGCAGCTCTGCCACCTCCCGTCTCCTCACCCACCTTCTCCCTAGTGATTTGTCACACACTCATGTGGCAATCACTGCTGGCGGGGGTGCCGGATAGTGGGGAAAGGTCTCAGTCCCCTGCCTCACCTGCCGGCTATGGCGCTTCCCCGGTGGCCATCTTAGGCCTTGGGTTCCAGGTGTAGTGAAGCCCCATGGCAGCCATCTTAGGCCTCAGAGCTCTTGGGGTTAGGTGAAGCTCCCAGGCTGTCTGAGCGCTGCCCCAGGCTGGAAGCCATGGTGGGGAAGGGTTTGCCCCTAAATCCCCCAATCCAAATAAAAATGGCTGTCCAGGGGCTCTTCGTGTGTGTTGTACTGCCTCCAGCCTCATCTGACTGTAAGAAAACATGCTCCGTTTGGTAGAAATACTCTCCCCCATACCTGTTTCATGTGTGGAATTGGCTGTGCTCATGAGAGGTATGTGAAATATCTTAAATCGCCTTTTTTTTTTTTTTTTTTTTTTGGTTGCAGACTGGAACACTTATGGCTTTCTTCTTTTGCATAGAAGCAAACTCCTGGCATTTGTTTTTGTATTCAAATGGCACCTCGCTGGCCTGTTGTAGGAAGTTGCTGTAGAGCTGTGCAGTCTATGTGGTTTGATTACAGCTGGCAACAGGCTAAAATCCCCATTTCCTGAGTGTCCAAACCAGTGCCCTCACCACAAGCTGGTCAGTGGCAGATCTGTTGGAAGTTGACAAGTTTCTTTCGACTCTAAAATTTGTGTTGAGAAAATATGGAAAAACTGTTGTCTAGGTGCAGTAGGATTTCTAATATGTGTGTGAGTCAGGAGGACGTTAGAGATTTGCTCTTTCCAAGGGATTGTGCTTTGACTTCTTGACTCCTTCCATGGCTGTCTTTCACATCACTGTTTTGGGTATGTTTAATCCTTGCTGAGTGGAGTATTAACACACAGCAAAACACTGTGTGAAAGCCACAGTTAATTGAGTCAAATCGAGTCATTCTAATCCATTAAACTTTCCTAGCTGGTTACACCATCCTTTGGTGATGTTTCCCCTCTGTTCAAGCAGCTGCCAGCTCCATGCTCTGTAGCTCCTCACAACCTGCATGAGATTTGCACATGGATTATAATGTAGAATGAATGAGCCTCTCTCCTCAATGAGGAAATCCAGGTAGAAAGCAGGTGAGCTTTCCATAGGATCCAGGCTCAAAAGAGAGAGCAGACACGAGTTTTTTCTTGACAGTTGGCTTTGGAGCAGGATTCACCCTGCAACGTATATTGAAAGGATGCTGAAATTGATGATGTAGGTCTGAGACTTGAGGCAAGTCAGTTGTATCACTCTATACATTTAAATTCCTAAACACTTAAGTGAAGATAAACATTATCCAGATGGCAGATTTTATAG